>NC_053022.1:390056846-390258022 GCF_003073215.2 Triticum urartu | reverse complement strand
GAATTCCATGATCGGCGCCCAATCGGATTCGATTGGCAGGGGCGCGGACGGTTCGGAGTCTGGAAAAGAGTCCGGCACCTTGGAGTCACGGGCTTCGCAGAGGATTAGGCTGGTGTACGGCTCGATCGCCGTTAAGACTGCAGCCCCTGAGGCGGTGTCTAGCCACCCGTCCTCGATTGGCGCAGTTGGCTCCAAGCTAAGGGTCGGAAATGATGCGGGCGCGGCCTCTGGGGTACTATTCGGCGGTAGACCTAGGTCATACCCATCGTGACAGTGCGGCACGCCCGGCTGTGGCTCGAATCCGTCGAAGATCAAGTCTCCGCGGATGTCGGCCGTGTAGTTCAAACTTCCAAATCTGACCTGATGGCCAGGGGCGTAGCTTTCAATCTGCTCCAGATGGCCAAGCGAATTAGCCCGTAGTGCAAAGCCGCCAAACATGAAGATCTATCCGGGGAGAAAGGTCTCACCCTGGACCGCATCGTTGTTGATGATCGGAGGAGCCATGGGGCCTAAAGGTGACGACACAGAGGAACTCTCAATGAAAGCACCAATGTCGGTGTCAAAACCGGCGGATCTCGGGTAGGGGGTCCCGAACTATGCGTCTAGGCTGGATGGTAACAGGAGGCAGGGGACACAATGTTTTACCCAGGTTCGGGCCCTCTTGATGGAGGTAAAACCCTACATCCTGCTTGATTAATATTGATGATATGGGTAGTACAAGAGTAGATCTACCACGAGATCAGAGAGGCTAAACCCTAGAAGCTAGCCTATGGTATGATTGTATGTTGTGGTTGTTGTCCTACGGACTAAAACCCTTCGGTTTATATAGACACCGGAGAGGGTTAGGGTTACACAAGGTCGGTTACAAAGGAGGAGATATCCATATTCGTATTGCCCAGCTTGCCTTCCACGCCAAGTAGAGTCCCACCCGGACACGAGAGGAAGTCTTCAATCTTGTATCTTCATAGTCTAACAGTCCGGCCAATGGAGATAGTCCGGCTGTCCGGAGACCCCCTAATCCAGGACTCCCTCAGGCTCCATCTCCAGACGCCTAAGATCTCTTCCCCTCCTCTGACAGCCAAGTCAGCCAGAGCATCCTCACCGGCCAACCCAATCACGCTGAGATCGACATGGCTTCGCCAAAGAGGTTGTACACTTGTTGCATCTCTTTTTTACTCTACATGTTATATATATTATCCACTGAGCACTTGTAGTAACGGGAAATACGATTATTTTATCCTACTATATGACAAGCAGTGAGGTGCCAGGCAACTTAGCTATCCGTGATGGACTCTCTTGAACGCCATCATTATTTATCTCTGCGCGTTTGAGTTGTGCATTTGTCGATGGGCCTGGGAGTTGAGCTAGTATGGCAGTGGCCTGGGTCCAAAGTAATAGAAGTAGCACAAAGACATTTTTTTAGTGTAGGATTTTCCTTGCTCAAGCCTGCCTACTAGAATCGTCAGTGCTTGAAAGGAAAAGTGAATGAAAAACATCGGAATTGGAAAGTTTCCTACGGTACTACTTTTCATGAATTTGGTGCAAAGGAATGGAGCAAAGGAAAATTGTAGGATTTGTTCCTTTAGTGTCTCCTTGAAAGAAACACCGTAGGAATTCTAATTTCCACTTCTCCTCCTTTTCATATTCCTATTCATCAAGCACAAGACTAAGAGATAGTAGCATAATAGCATTATAACCATACATTTTCTTATGGTTTGACTTAATCTCACCATGCTTTTTTGCATCCTATGATCTTCCAATTGTTGTGAATCAAACACCCAGATTGGCAAAAATCCTGTGTTTTTAAATTCTCTGTTTTGCACGTGCATTCCTATCCTATTGATGTCTATTTCCTATCCCTGCATTGTTAGAATCCTCAAATTCAAACAAGCCCTTACTCAATTACTTCTATTACAGATATGTGTCAAAGAAAACCTTGTGTGGTTTGTCCTGCTCCTGCGGCGCTGTGTTCCACCCCAGCTCAGCTGCTCCAACGACGGAAGGGTTCACCACAGCAGGGATCCGCTCTCCATACTCTCTTTCGCTGCCTCAGATCTTCTTCCCCGCCGCCGGCAGCAACGGCAACTGCATTACCATCATCAACTAAGCAGATAACCTTGAGGACTACACGGGTCCGCAAGAGAGGTCGCACTTTTCTGTGTCTGCTTACGTTATGCGTCGCTTAATATGATGACATGCTACATTATCGTCGTGTTCACCTATTAGACTCCGAGTCAGGTCCAAACTAATGCTGAAACTTGAGTTTTTAAATGGTTGTGGGGTACATATTTGGGCAGCAATCAGTACTATTTGTCTACTATCTGGTTAATCTCCGGTGTCTACTATGAGTTTCATGTTGGGTGCAAACAAACATTAAAGGAGCCATTATCTGTATTTTTTAACTAAAGCTATTATCTGCCTGCTATCATTGGTTTTGGGTCTATCCACAGTTTGCTACCATCACTCTGGATTTGTGCATGCACTCCTTACATAATCTCACTATGTTTTATTCCTATGCATGCCAGTTATTGTACACAATGGAACTGATCATGTAGAGCAAAAGAGACGAGCCTTGCATGGCAATAAAATTTCATGCAGACGTCGTTCCATGGTGGGCGCAAAGGCAGCCCCCTCCACCCATTTCGGATCATAATCAAGAGGAAGATAACTATTATGAGGGGGATTCAGAAGGAGAAGACCACCCCTATTTACCCCATGAGGTCTTCGCTCTAACTTGGCATGCTGATGTTGGTAATATCATGCATGTGGTGCCTTGCATTGCTTACTGTATACATTAAAGATGTCATCTGCTTAGTTTAGACATGCTTTGTGTCAATGCCATCTGTTTAGTTTCTTTATCGTATATGTGAATCATGCAATGCCATCTTGTCTACACAGGCATCATATATGTGAGTTTTGCAATGCCACCCTGGTTAGCCAGTCATCTTATATGTGAATTATATCATGCCATAATTTTTTATTACGTGTTAAATTTGTCAACAATTTTAGTACATTCAATTACTCTTCCTGTGCATCAGCCATTTGGCATGGTCAAGGAAAAATCTAGAGTGGAAACAAGGTCTTCAGAGCAGACAATGCTATCTGACGAAGCGCATGTCTTGCTGGTTACCGATAGCTCCTCAGAGGAGGATTCAGAGATAGATGACCAGTCATATCCCCCCCCCCGAGGTGCATTCCCTAACTTGGCAGGGTTATGTTGCTCATATCGTGCGTATGTATCTTGCATTGCTATGTCATTTGCTTAGTTTAGACATGCTTTGTGTGAATACCACCTGTTTAGTGTCTAATTACCATATATGTGAATTATGCAATGCCATCTTGTTGCAAGACATTATATATGTGAATTATGCAATGTTATCTTGTTGCAAGGCATTATGTATGTGAATTATGCAATGCTATGCTGTTTAGGCAAGCGTGATATATGTGAATTATATCATGCCGTCCTTTTTTCTGTATTTCTCATTGCTTTTGTCGACAATGTTTGTATATTCAACTGCTCTTCCTGTGCATCAGCCATTTGAATTGGTGATGGAGGAATCTGGAGTGAAAACAAGGTCTTCAAAGCAGACAATGCTACCTACTGAAGCAGATATCTTGCTGGTTACAGATAGCTCTTCATAGGAGGATTCAGAGGCAGATGACCAGTCCTATTATCCCCCTGAGGTGTATGCTCAAACTTGGCAGGGTTATATTACTCATATAATGCATATGTTGTATTGCAATGCTTAGTTTTTACATCATATACACAATATTGAATGCCATCTCCTTAGTTGACACATCATATATGTGATTGCCCTCTGCTCACTTCCTTAGTATATAAATCATATATTTGAATTATGTCATGCCATGATGTTTACATAGACAGCATGTACCTGAATTATGGCATGCCAGCCCATTTTCTAAAGACATAATATAGTTATATCATCTCATCCTGTTTACATAGTCATCATATTTAAATTATGTCATTCTATCCGTGAATTATATCATGCCATCATGTTTCCATCGACGGCATGTTTGTGATTTATGGCATGCCAACCACTTTAATAGACACATCGCATAGTTATATCATGTCATCATGTTTACATAGTCATCATATTTTGAAGTATGTCATTCTATCCTGTTTAGTTAGCCATCATACATGTGAAATTGTGTCATGCTATCCTGTTTAATTAGCCATCATATATGTGAAATTATGTCCTGCTATTATGTTTGCTTAGACAACATAAATGTGAATTATTCCATGCCATGTTTTCTTCCCTACTATCCATTGCACCTGTCTATCTTACAATGTCTGTACATTCAATTACTTTTCTTGTTTATCAGCCATTTCAATTGGAGGGAGTGATGGCAGTATATGTGGGAGTAAAAACACGGTCTTCAGAAAAGATCGTGCTACCTGTTGATGCAGATAGAACCACGTTTGTACTTGCCCAAAAACCAGCCCCACCACACATAACCCACACTCATGCAGATTGTACCCCTACCCAGTTGGACAGAGAACCAGCTACACCCCTTCTAACCCCAACCCCAGCAGATAGACACCCAGTTCCCGTTGACACAGCACCGTCTCCACCACAGAGCACCCAAACACGAGCAGTTAGTAAGGCAACTGCAGTGCCCAAATCATGAGGACCACCACTCCAAACCCGAAGTCAACGCTTAAAGCAGAAGAAGAATTGTTCTCAGGTCAGGTTCCGTAGCTATGGTTCATACTACTTTGCTCTTGCATCACTTTATTTACTGATACCAACTAATTTCAAATTTGAAGGATGCAATTGAAACTCCAATGGCGCAACAGGTATGTTTTAAACCTGTTTCTTCAACATGTTTGGCTGTTTGCTGTTGTAACTTGCTCTATGTTGATTTCAGTTTCAATCGAATAAACAGTTATGTTCTCATGCCATGCACATTACAAGTGTTGTTATTATTGTGTAGTTTCCCACACTTATATTCTGTCTATGCTGCTTTGTCTTAAATAGATATGATTCGAACTGTATCTATCTTGATTTGGCAACATAAACTAGAATGATATAGACCATACAGTAACCATACTACATAGATATATGTTTGTTTCATGTTGTTATCCTGTCCACCTTACTACTGAACTGGTTTACCAAAATGAGTTTCACATACTACATTGTAAACCTGAGATGTGTTTGTTTGTTTCTCTTTTAGAACGCGGATAAAATATTGGAGAAGAGTACCCTGTTATGCAATGGTAAAGGAAGTAATGCAGATAAGGTTCAAGATAGTGAGACATCCCTATTGGTCTCCAAGAAAGCTGATAAAAACTATATTGAAGACACTGAGACAACCCCAAAGTCCTGTCTTGATGTAGTGTTCGAGTTACTGGCTACCACTGCTGGCACCAGCTCTTCGAACTCATTGCATGAATCAGTTCGGCTTCTTGAGTCTCAACTTCAAGTTGAAAGACATCGATCAGATGTTATGCGACAGGAAGCCGAAGGACTTAGGAAGTCCCTGCAGAATTCAGATGCATACTTTCTGGTGCAACAGCAAGCACTGGAGGACTTAAGCGCCAAACAAGAGAAACTTAATAAGCTTGCTAAGCATCTTGCCAGCATTATGGGTACCCAGGATATTGTTTCTTGAGCTCTTCTGAAGTGGTTTCAGTTCTGGACTTGTTTTATTGCAGCGTTTATATGCTGTTGTGTTCCCTATATTTGCACTGGTGGCAAACTTTGATACCCAGTGGATGTAATATGTGTAATAGCCGTGATAGCCTAGTGTAAGTTGCTTGCTTATTTATTTCCTTGTTGTCTTGTTTATTTGTTTGCTTGTAGTCAGTGCAGTTCTTTTTCTGCGGTTTGCTAGTGGCTGCAATAACCTATTTTTTAAAACTAGGCCACAATAACCATGGGCTAATATTTACTGTAGTGACACTGGGCCTCCTACGGGCCGTAGAAATAGTGGGCCTTCTACGGACCGTAGAAACAGTGGGCCTTCTACGGGTCGTAGAAACAATGGGCCTTCTACGGGCCGTATCATCAATGGGCCTTCTATGGGCCGTATCATCAATGGGCCTTATACGGGCCGTATGATCGATTGGCCAAACATGGGCCAAACAGACCGCATTCTGGCCGTAAACGGGCTAGAGTTGGAATCGTCCGTTCATGGGCCAACCATAACGGGCCATCGTTAATAGGCCGTATTTGATGACGCTGTGAAAATGGCCCAACGTATTAACGGACCACAAACGGGCCGACTGTAACCACGGGCTGAATTTGGCCCACAAGCAGAAAATGACAGTAACGGGCCGTAAGTAAACGAATGCTGGAAATGAGCCCAAGAATAAATGGGCTCTGAGAAGGCCGAAAGATAACATGGGCTGGAGATGGCCCAACGGAATAACGGGTCGTTAATGGGTATAAAGTGATACACTGTTCATTATGGGCCAGTTTCACCACGGGTCGTTAATTGGTGTAAAGTGATACACTGTTCATTACGGGCCGGTTTCAGCACGGGCCGCTAATGGGCCAAGAGTTACAAAGGGCCTCATATGGGCCGAAAGACGTCATGGGCTATACATGGGCCAGAAGTGGAAACGGGCTGGAATCATATTGGACGGCCCAGATGATGCTACTGGGCCTAATTCGGATAGAGCGTAACGGGCCTTGGGTTAGCGGGCTGTAAATGGGCTATATGTGAACAGGCCGTTAACAGGCTTTCCATGGGCCGGCCCGCCAGATTTTGACCAAGTCAAATGGGCCGGCCTTTTCACAGGAATGGGCCACTATTGGGTCGTGCCATGTGTCGACGTATCATAGCGTCTTTTGTACAATGAGTGGATGACATCTGTCCCAACGATGAGCCGACATGTGTTTCCTCTAGCCAATGATGATTTTACACGTGGAAAATCCCCATTGATCGGGGCTGTTAATGGGTTATCGGATCCAAAACCCGACCCGATAGCTTAACGGCGTTCCGTTACGGTGGATGCCACGTGTCGATCACCCTTGACGAAGGCACTTCTGTGACACGCGATTTATTGTTATGGAAGTGGACACTTTCGTGATGATAATTTTGGTAATGTCATGGAACACTTCTACGACAGCACAGGTATGACTATCTTGATTCTGTCGTAAATTTGTCATGGATGTACATGCATGACAAAAAAAGCGACCTACTGTGACAAACACGTATCATCACGGAAGTGTATTTTTTTGTAGTGTGCTTATCTGTGGTGATAATGGGATATCACGTGATCCACTTGATGTATGTTTTGGTGATCAACTTGAGAGTTCCGTGAACTTATGCATAGGGGTTGGCACACGTTTTCGTCTTGAATCTTTGGTAGAAACTTTGGGGCACTCTTTGAAGTTCTTTGTGTTGGTTGAATAGATGAATCTGAGATTGTGTGATGCATATCGTATAATCATACCCACGGATACTTGAGGTGACATTGGAGTATCTAGGTGACATTAGGGTTTTGGTTGATTTGTATCTTAAGGTGTTATTCTAGTACGAACTCTATGATAGATCGAACGGAAAGAATAGCTTCATGTTATTTTACTACAGACTCTTGAATAGATCGATCAGAAAGGATAACTTTGAGGTGGTTTCGTACCCTACAATAATATCTTCGTTTGTTCTCCTCTATTAGTGACTTTGGAGTGACTCTTTGTTGCATGTTGAGGGATATTTATATGATCCATTCATGTTATTATTGTTGAGAAAACTTGCACTAGTGAAAGTATGAACTCTAGGCCTTGTTTCAACGCATGGCAATACCGTTTGTGCTCACTTTTATCATTAGTTACCTTGCTGTTTTTATATTTTCATATTACAAAAAAATATATCTACCATCCATATTGCATTTGTATCACCATCTCTTCACCGAACTAGTGCACCTATACAATTTACCATTGTATTGGGTGTGTTGGGGACACAAGAGACTCTTTGTTATTTGGTTGCAGGGTTGTTTGAGAGAGACCATCTTCAACCTACGCCTCCCACGGATTGATAAACCTTAGGTCATCCACTTGAGGGAAATTTTCTACTGTCCTACAAACCTCTGCACTTGGAGGCCCAACAACGTCTACAAGAAGAAGGTTGTGTAGTAGACATCAAGCTCTTTTCTGGCGCCGTTGCCGGGGAGGTTAGCACTTGAAGTATATCTTTAGATCTTGTAATAGAATCTTTTTGTTTCTTGTTTTATCACTAGTTTAGTTTATAAAAGAAAACTACAAAAAGAAAATGGAATTGAGTTTGCCTCATATGCTTGATCTTTTTAATATCTTTCGTGAGAATGATGGAAAGGAAAATTGTGCTCAAGTGCTAGAAGAAGAGGTCTATAAAATGTTTGGCACTAAATCTTTGAATGATGAGCATGATTGCAATGTTGTTAGTATGAACTCCTTGAATATCCATAGTACTAATGATGATTGCAATAGTCATGATGAAAATGTCTCTTATAAGCATGTCAACTTCTGTGGAATATATAGAGCCTCCAACTACACACCAATTATGGAAAATAGATTTTGCAAGAGGCATAAGTATTTGGAAACTAAGTGGTTGCAAGAGAGGCTAGATGTTTGTGCTGAAAATTTAAAATTTCTTCACCATACTTGTGAACTTTGCAATGAACATGGTCATTTAAATCTCAAATGCAAATTGTTTCATGATCGTATCGTGTCCAAAAATTGTGATGATTTGATTTCCCTTGCACATCATAATGAACTTAGTTTGCTTTTGGGTTATGAAGAAATGAAACGTATAACTAAGCATATTCCAGAATATAACCTTGAGAAATTCCTCGATATTGATCTAGAAGAAATTTTTATGTATTGTGCGGTGAATTGCATTGAAAATCCTTATATTGTCAATTACATAAAGAAAAGAAAACAAATAGAGGATGAAGAGAATACTAATGAAAGGGAAGAGACTTCCCAATATCCTCCTATTATTTCTTATGATGAATCGGGTAACGAGGAGGAGCCTTCTATTCAACCAATCTCATCAATAAGGAGCTCCGAAAAGAGGATTAAACCCACACATAATGTGAAGAAGAAAAAGAAAATACGGAGAAGTAAAGGTAAAGAGGTATCCCTCCCAAATGATGTTGCCCCTATCACTCATTGTGATGATGATAATTGCTATACTATTGGTGCTATCCATACTATTAATGATGAGAGTGATTATGCTTATGATATGAAAAGGCCCAAGCTTGGGGATGCTATGTTTGATGAGAATGAAATGTTTGAGAATATATTTTCTGCAATTAATGTTTGTCCCAAGCTTGGGGATGCTATGTTTAATGAAGATGATATTTCTAGCCTCCCAAGTTTCGATATGCAAATTTGTTATGATGATAGCATGCCTCCTACTTATGACGATTATATTGATGAAAGTGGGTTTGGAAGAGTGTCAACTTTAGGAAGTAATGATCCCACTATTTTGGAGGATGTTTAATATTATTGTGATAATTATGAAAGTGGATTTGGAGAGGACATGACTTTATTTAGTAATGATTCCACTATCTTGGAAGAGGTTTCAATCGATTATGATGAGAACAAAGTTGCTACTTATGATGATTATTGTGATGACACTTATGCTATAAAAAGTAGTGATGATTATATTTATAAAACTTGTCATGATTATGATTACCCTTTTTCTGAACATTATTCTTTCAATGTGGAAACAATTTATAGTATTCGAGTTTCTTATGATACTCCCACTATTCTGAATAAGAAGAATTTTGCTTATGTGGAGAGTGGTAAATTTTCTATGCTTGTAGATCATGAAAAGAATGCTTTATGTGATGGTTATATTGTTTAATTCATTCATGATTCTACTGAAAATTATTATGAGGGAGGAACATATGCTTGTAGGAATTGCAATAATATCAAGTTTCCTCTCTATGTGCTTAAAATCCGGAAGTTATGCTTGTTTTACCTTCCTATGCAAGTTGATTCTTGTTCCCATAAGTTGTTTGCTCACAAAATCCCTATGCATAGGAAGTGGGTTAGACTTAAATGTGCTAGTCATATTCTTCATGATGCTCTCTTTATGTTACAATTCTTATCTTTTATGTGAGCATCATTGAAATCATCATGCCTAGCTAGGGGCATTAAACGATAGCGCTTGTTGGGAGGCAACCCAACTTTATTTTTGTTCCTTGATTTTTTCTCATGTTTAGAAATAAATAATTTATCTAGACTCTGTTATGATTGAGTTTTTATGTTTTAATTAGTGTTTGTGCCAAGTAGAACCGTTGGGAAGACTTGGGGAAAGTCTTGTTGATCTTGCTGTAAAAACAGAAACTTTAGCGCTCACGAGAATTGCTGCCATTTTTTATTGGAGAGTGATATTTAGTTAATTATTTTTTCAGATGATTAATAGATAAATTCCTCACGTCCATATATTTATTTTAGAATTTTTGGGGTTCAAGAAGTTTGCGTTAGTTACAGATTACTACAGACTGTTCTGTTTTTGACAGATTCTGTTTTTCATGTGTTGTTTACTCATTTTGATGAACCTATGGCTAGTAAAAGAGTTTATAAACCATAGAGAAGTTTGAATACAGTAGGTTTAACACCAATATAAATAAATAATGAGTTGATTATAGTACCTTGAAGTGGTGTTTTGTTTTCTTTCGCTAACGGAGCTTACGAGTTTTCTGTTAAGTTTTGTGTTGTGAAGTTTTCAAGTTTTGGGTAAAGATTCGATGGACTATGGAATAAGGAGTGGCAAGAGTCTAAGCTTGGGGATGACCAAGGCACCCCAAGGTAATATTCAAGGACAACCAAGAGCTTAAGATTGGGGATGCCCCGGATGGCATCCCCTCTTTCATCTTCGTTCATCGGTAACTTTACTTGGAGCTATATTTTTATTCGCCACATGATATGTGTTTTGCTTGGAGCATCATTTTATTTCATTTTGTTTTTCTTTCTGTTTGAATAAAATACCAAGATCTGAAATTATTAAATGTTAGAGAGTCTTCACATAGTTGCATAATTATTTAACTACTCATTGATCTTCACTTATATCTTTCAGAGTAGTTTGTCATTTGCTCTAGTGCTTCACTTATATCCTTTTAGAGCACGGTGGTGGTTTTATTTTATAGAAATAATTGATCTCTCATGCTTCACTTATATTATTTTGAGAATCCTTTAGAACAACATGGCAATTTGCTTTTAGGCATAATAAGAACTTTCATATTAGTGCATTGAATACTAAGAGAAGTTTGATACTTGATGATTGTTTTGAGATATGGAGATAGTGATATCAAAGTTGTGCTAGTTGACTAGTTGTGAATTTCGGAAATACTTGTGTTGAAGTTTGCATGTCCGTAGCATGCACGTATGGTAAACGTTGTGTAACAAATTTGAAACATGGGGTATTATTTGATTGTCTTCCTTATGAGTGGCGGTCGGGGACGAGCGATGGTCTTTTCCTACCAATCTATCCCCCTAGGAGCATGCGCGTAATACTTGTTTTTTGATGACCTGTAGATTTTTGCAATAAGTATGTGAGTTCTTTATGACTAATGTTGAGTCCATGGATTATACGCACTCTCACCTTCCATCATTGCTAGCCTCTTCGGTACCGTGCATTGCCCTTTCTCACCTTGAGAGTTGGTGCAAACTTCGCCGGTGCATCCAAACCCCATGATATGATACGCTCTATCACACATAAACCTCCTTATATCTTCCTCAAAACAGCCACCATACCTACCTATTATGGCATTTCCATAGCCATTCCGAGATATACTGCCATGCAACTTTCCACCGTTTCGTTTATTATGACACGCATCATCATTGTCATATTGCCTTGCATGATCATGTAGTCGACATCATATTTGTGGCAAAGCCACCATTCATAATTCTTTCATACATGTCACTCATGAGTCATTGCACATCCCGGTACACCGCTGGAGGCATTCATATAGAGTCATATCTTGTTCTAGTATCGAGTTGTAATCTTTGAGTTGTAAATAAATAGAAGTGTGATGATCATCATTAATAGAGCATTGTCCCAAAAAAGCCAAATTAAAAAAATAAAAATAAAAATAAAATAAAAGGGACAATGCTACTATCCTTTTTTCCACACTTGTGCTTCAAAGTAGCACCATGATCTTCATGATAGAGAGTCTCTTGTTTTGTCATCTTCATATACTAGTGGGAATTTTTCATTATAGAACTTGGCTTGTATATTCCAACAATGGGCCTCCTCAAGTGCCCTAGGTCTTCGTGAGCAAGCAAGTTGGATGCACACCCACTTAGTTTCTTTTGTTGAGCTTTCATACATTTATAGCTCTAGTGCATCCGTTGCATGGCAATCCCTACTCCTTGCATTGACATCAATTGATGGGCATCTCCCTAGCCCATTGATTAGCCGCGTCGATGTGAGACTTTATCCTTTTTGTCTCCTCCACATAACCCCCATCATCATATTCTATTCCACCCATAGTGATATATCCATGGCTCACGCTCATGTATTGCTTGAAAGTTGAAAAAGTTTGAGATTACTAAAGTGTGAAACAATTGCTTGGCTTGTCATCAGGGTTGTGCATGATGAGAGCATTCTTGTGTGACGAAAATGGAGCATGACCAAACTATATGATTTTGTAGGGATGAACATTCTTTTGCCATGTTATTTTGAGAAGACATGATTGCTTAGTTAGTATGCTTGAAGTATTATTATTTTTATGTCAATATTAAACTTTTATCTTGAATCTTTCGGATCTGAACATTCATGCCACAATAAAGGAAATTACATTGAGAAATATGTTACGAAGCATTCCACATCAAAAATTCTGTTTTTATCATTTACCTACTCGAGGACAAGCAGGAATTAAGCTTGGGGATGCTTGATACGTATCCAACGTATCTATAATTTTTGATTGTCCCATGCTATTATATTATCAACCTTGGATGTTTTATATGCATTACTATGCTATTTTATATGATTTTCGGACTAACCTATTAACCTAGAGCCCAGTGCCAGTTTCTATTTTTTCCTTGTTTTTAAGTATCACAGAAAAGGTAAATCAAACGGAGTCCAATTGACCTGAAACTTCACGGAGATCATTTTTGGACCAGAAGAAGCCCACAGAGTACCGGAGGTGGGCCAAAAGAGCCTCGAGGCCACCACGAGGGTGGGGGCGCGCCCTACCCCCCTGGGCACGCCTCCCTGCCTTGTTGGCTCCTCGTAGCTCCCCTGACCGACTTCTTTTGCCTATATATATATATATCAATATACCCTAAAAACACCGATGAGCAGAATAGATCGGGCGTTCCGCCGCCAGAAGCCTCTGTAGCCACCGAAAACCAATCTAGACCCGTTCCGGCACCCTGACGGAGGGGGGAATCCCTCTTTGGTGGCCATCTTCATCATCCCGGTGCTCTCCATGACGAGGAGGGAGTAGTTCACCCTCGGGGCTGAGGGTATGTACCAGTAGTTATGTGTTTGGTCTCTCTCTCTCTCGTGTTCTTGAGGTGGTACGATCTTGATGTATCGCGAGCTTTGCTATTATAGTTGGATCATATGATGTTTCTTTCCCCCTCTACTCTCTTGTAATGAATTGAGTTTCCCCTTTTGAAGTAATCCTATCGGATTGAGTCTTTAAAGATTTGAGAACACTTGATGTATGTCTTGCCGTGAATATATGTGGTGACAATGGGATATCACGTGATTCACTTGATGTATGTTTTGGTGATCAACTTGCGGGTTCCGCCCATGAACCTATGCATAGGGGTTGGCACACGTTTTCGTCATGATTCTACGGTAGAAAATTTGGGGCACTCTTTGAGGTTCTATGTGTTGGTTGAATAGATGAATCTGAGATTGTGTGATGCATATCGTATAATCATACCCACGGATACTTGAGGTGACATTGGAGTATCTAGGTGACATTACGGTTTGGGTTGATTTGTATCTTAAGGTGTTATTCTAGTATAAACTCTATGATAGATCGAACGGAAAGAATAGCTTCATGTTATTTTACTACGGACTCTTGAATAGATCGATCAGAAAGGATAACTTTGAGGTGGTTTCATACCCTGCAATAATCTCTTCGTTTGTTCTCCGCTATTAGTGACTTTGGAGTGACTCTTTGTTGCATGTTGAGGGATAGTTATATGATCCAATTATGTTATTATTGTTGAGAGAACTTGCACTAGTGAAAGTATGAACTCTAGGCCTTGTTTCAACGCATTACAATACCGTTTGTGCTCACTTTTATCATTAGTTACCTTGCTGTTTTATATTTTCAGATTACAAAAACTTATATCTACCATCCATATTGCACTTGTATCACCATCTCTTCGCTGAACTAGTGCACCTATACAATTTACCATTGTATTGGGTGTGTTGGGGACACAAGAGACTCTTTGTTATTTGGTTGTAGGGTTGTTTGAGAGAGACCATCTTCAACCTACGCCTCCCACGGATTGATAAACCTTAGGTCATCCACTTGAGGGAAATTTGCTACTATCCTACAAACCTCTGCACTTGGAGGCCCAACAACGTCTACAAGAAGAAGGTTGTGTAGTAGACATTAGCAACCAATGCGATAAAGGGGTTGTCAATCCCTTCAGGTCACTCGCAAAAGTGAGATCCGATAAAGATAGTAAAGTTAATATTTTTGATATTTTTGTTGTATAGATTGGAAAGTAAAGATTGCAAAATAGTAAACGAGATGCGATGTAAATAAAAGAGATGCCATATAATTAGGAAGAGACCCGGGGGCCATAGGTTTCACCAGTGGCTTCTCTCAAGATAGCATGTATTATGGTGGGTGAACAAATTACTGCCGAGCAACTGATAGAAAAGCGCATAGTTATGAGAATATCTAGGCAATGATCATGAATATATGCATCACGTCCGTGTCAAGTAGATTGAAACGATCCTGCATCTACTACTATTACTCCACACATTAACCACTATCCAGCATGCATCTAGAGTATTAAGTTCATAAGAACAAAGTAACGCTTTAAGAAAGATGACATGATGTAGAGGTATAAACTCAAACAATATGATATAAACCCCATCTATTTATCGTCGATGGCAACAATACAATACGTGCCTTACTGCCTCTACTGTCATTGGGAAAGGACACCGCAAGATTGAACCCAAAGCTAAGCACTTCTCCCATTGCAAGAAAGATCAATCTAGTAGGCCAAACTAAACCGATAATTCGAAGAGACTTGCAAAGATATCAAATCATGCATATAAGAATTCAAAGAAGAACCAAATAATATTCATAGATAATCTTATTCATAAACCCACAATTCATCGGATCTCGGCAAACACACCGCAAAAGAGTATTACATCGAATAGATCTCCAAGAACATCAAGAACTTTGTATTGAGAATCAAAGAGAGAGAAGAAGCCATCTAGCTAATAACTATGGACCCGAAGGTCTGTGGTAAACTACTCACGCTTCATCGAAGAGGCTATGGTGTTGATGTAGAAGCCCTCCGTGATCGATTCCCCCTCCGGCAGATCGCCGGAAAAGGCCCCAAGATGGGATCTCACGGGGACATAAGGTTGCGGCGATGGAAAAGTGGTTCCGTGGCTCTCTATGATTGATCTAGGGTATAAGAGTATATATATAGGCTGAAGAAGTACGTCGGTGGAGCTACGAGGGGCCCACGAGGGTGGGGGCGCGCCTACCCCCTGGGCACGCCCTCCTGCCTCGTGGCCGCCTCGTGGCGTTCCAGACTTCAACTCCAAGTCTTCTGGTTTGCTTTCGGTCAAAGAAAGATCATCGCAAAGGTTTCATTTCGTTTGGATTTCGTTTGGTATTCCTTTTCTGCGAAACTCTAAGATAGGCAAAAAACAGAAACTGGCACTAGGCCTTTGGTTAATAGGTTAGTCCCAAAAATAATATAAAAGAGCATATTAAAGCCCATTAAACATCCAAAACAGATAATATAATAGCATGGCACAATCAAAAATTATAGATACGTTGGAGATGTATCAAGCATCCCCAAGCTTAATTCATGCTCGTCCTCGAGTAGGTAAATGATAAAAACAGAATTTTTGATGTGGAATGCTACCTAACATAATTATCAATGTAATTTTCTTTATTGTGGCATGAATGTTTAGATCCGAAAGATTCAAGAAAAAATTTTAATATTGACATAAAAATAATAATACTTCAAGCATACTAATAAAGTAATCATGTCTTCTCAAAATAACATGGCCAAAGAAACCTATCCCGACAAAATATATAGTCTGGCTATGCTCTATATTCATCACACAAAATATTTAAATCATGCACAACCCCGATGACAAGCCAAGCAATTGTTTCATACTTTTGATGTTCTCAAACTTTTTCAATCTTCACACAATACATGAGCGTGAGCCATGGACATAGCACTATAGGTGGAATAGAATGGTGGTTGTGGAGAAGACAAAAAGGAGACGATAGTCTCACATAAACTAGGCGTATCAATGGGCTATGGAGATGCTCATCAATAGATATCAATGTGAGTGAGTAGGGATTGCCATGCAACGGATGCACTAGAGCTATAAGTGTATGAAAGATCAAAAAGAAACTAAGTGGGTGTGCATCCAACTCGCTTGCTCACAAAGACCTAGGGCATTTTGAGGAAGCCCATCACTGGAATATACAAGCCAAGTTCTATAATGAAAATTCCCATTAGTATATGAAACTGACAAAATAGGAGACTCTCTATCATGAAGATCATGGTGCTACTTTGAAGCACAAGTGTGTGAAAAGGGTAGTAGCATTGCCCCTTCTCTCTTTTTCTCTCATTTTTTTATTTGGGCCTTTCTTTTTTTATGGCCTCTTTTTTCTTCTTTTTTTCATTTTTCGTCCGGAGTCTCATCTCGACTTGTGGGGGAACCATAGTCTCCATCATCCTTTCCTCACATGGGAAAATGCTCTAATAATGATTATCATCACACTTTTATTTACTTACAACTCAAGAATTACAACTCAATACTTAGAACAAAATATGACTCTATGTGAATGCATCCGGCAGTGTACCAGGATGTGCAATGAATCAAGAGTGACATGTATGAAATGAACGGTGGCTTTGCCACAAATACGATGTCAACTACATGATCATGCAAAGCAATATGAAAATGATGAAGCGTGTCATCATAAAAGGAACGGTGGAAAGTTGCATGGCAATATATCTCGGAATGGCTATGGAAATGCCATAATAGGTAGGTGTGGTGGCTGTTTTGAGCATGGTAAATGGTGGGTTTATGGTACCGACGAAAGTTGCACGGTACTAGAGAGGCTAGCAACGGTGGAAGGGTGAGAGTGTTTATAATCCATGGACTCAACATTAGTCATAAAGAACTCACATACTTATTGCAAAAATCTATTAGTTATTGAAACGAAGTACTACGCGCATGCTCCTAGGGGGATAGATTGGTAGGAAAATACCATCGCTCGTCCCCGACCGCCACTCATAAGGAAGACAATAAAAAATAAATCATGCTCTGACTTCATCACATAACGGTTCACCATACGTGCATGCTACGGGAATCACAAACTTTAACACAAGTATCTCTCAAATTCACAACTAATCAACTAGCATGACTCTAATATCACCATCTTCATATCTCAAAACAATCATAAGGAATGAAACTTCTCATAGTATTCAATGCACTTTATATGAAAGTTTTTATTATACCCATCTTGGATCCCATCATATTAGGACTAATTTTATAGTCAAAGCAAAATACCATGTTGTTCTAAAGGAATCTCAAAATAATATAAGTGAAGCATGAGAGAACAATAATTTCTATAAAATAAAACCACCACCGTGCTCTAAAAAGATATAAGTGAAGCACTAGAGCAAAATTATCTAGCTCAAAAGATATAAGTGAAGCACATAGAGTATTCTAATAAATTCCGATTCATGCGTGTCTCTCCCAAAGGGTGTGTACAACAACGATGATTGTGGTAAACTAAAAAGCAAAGACTCAAATCATACAAGATGCTCCAAGCAAAACACATATCATGTGGTGAATAAAAATATAGCCTCAAGTAAAGTTACCGATAGACGAAGACGGAAGAGGGGATGCCTTCCGGGGCATCCCCAAGCTTAGGCTTTTGGTTGTCCTTGAATTTTACCTTGGGGTGCCTTGGGCATCCCCAAGCTTAGGCTCTTGCCACTCCTTATTCCAAAATCCATCAAATCTTTACCCAAAAACTTGATAACTTCACAACACAAAACTCAACAGAAAATCTCATGAGCTCCGTTAGTATAAGAAAACAAACCACCACTTAAGGTACTGTAATGAACTCATTCTTTATTTATATTGGTGTTAAACCTACTGTATTCCAACTTATATATGGTTCATACCCCCCGATACTAGCCATAGATGCATCAAAATAAGCAAACAACACGCGAAAAAAAGAATATGTCAAAAACAGAACAGTCTGTGGCAATCTGTTGGTTTCAAATACTTCCGTAACACCAAAAATTCTGAACAATTAGGACGACCAGAATAATTTGTATATTGATCTACTGCATTTGGAATTGGTATTTTCTCGCTCTCTGGTAAAAAATGAAAAAAACATTCGTGAGCGCATACTTTCTGTTTTTATCAGCAAGATCAAACAACAATCACCCAAGAAGATCCTAAAGGCTTTACTTGGCACAAACACTAATTAAAACATAAAAAAACACAATCATAACAGAGGCTAGATGAATTATTTATTACTAAACAGGAACAAAAAGTAAATAACAAAAATAAAATTGGGTTGCCTCCCAACAAGCGCTATCTTTAACGCCCCTAGCTAGGCATAAAAACAAGAATAGATCTAGGTATTGTCATCTTTGGTATGCAATCCATAAGTGGCTCTCATAATAGATTCATAAGGAAATTTAATTTTCTTCCTAGGAAAGTGTTCCATGCCTTTCCTTAACGGAAATTTGTCGGTGTACAAAAGTAGGGGCTCTTCTTTTGACCCCTTTACTTGTGCACGGGCAGTCGGAGCCGCACGCCACGGCCACACTTAGCAGGGCAGAGGAGGGAAGCCGGAGAGAAGCTGAAGTGCGAGGCAACCAAGGCAACGCCAAGACCAGAAGCACAGGAGAGCAAGAGGGCGAGGTGAACTCCCTCGGCAAGATCCTTGCCGAGGCGGCCTCCGCGGCCCCAGCAAGAGCCTTGCCGGGGCAACTTGCCCGATGCCGGCGGAGTGAGCCACCCTTGAGCCCACAGGCTCCAACCCAACCAACTACGTTGGAACCAAGGCTCGGGAGGCGCCTCTGTGGTGGCATGCAAATCTTCATCAAGATCATAAACATATGAGATCAGATGAGGACCAGAAGACGATGACCCTCGGCGGGATCCCAGCCGAGGGAATCCACAAGACCCCCGGCAAGACCCTTGCCGGGGACGACTGCAACGCCACAGCAGCACCCTTGCCGGGCCCCCGGCAAGACCCTTGCCGAGGGCATTAGCAGGGCCACTGTCAGGCCCGTGCCAGCCAAGACTCCACCACCGTCCCCAAGCAGCTGCTAGCTCAACCAGCTGGGCAGGCACCTGCGTGGCGACGGGCGGCCTCTACACCGACTCAGCAAGCACCTGCGTGGTAGCATGCGACCCTTCATGAAGGCTCCACCACCGCGCCAGCCTAGCAGCCAGCCAACATGGCGCCACAATGCCTCATCAGCTCGGACGCGTGTCGAGGCCAGACGAGGCGGCGACATCTGGGACGTGCTTCCCTGGCGTCCCCGATAAAGCGATGAGGGCACGTCGGTAGCGCATTAAATGCGTTTGTTCGACGGTCCCAGAGGATAGGCTTGTCAACTGTAGACCCTTCCACCTCCTAGGTGCCACTGTGGCAACCCCTTTTTCCTATAAAAGGGGGCCCGAGGCAACCAGGAGGGGGATTCGGCTCTTTTGGGCAAAGTTGCACCCTGTAGCTAGCTCAAGAACACAAGAACACTCAAATACATCCACCAAAGCAGGACTAGGGTATTACGCATCCTCGCGGCCCGAACCTGGGTAAGCGATTTGTGTGCTTCCTGTCAGACCCGCTCTTTGCACAACCTCGCGCTCGCCAACCATAGAAGGGATCCCAGTGACCCCATAGGTGTCATTTCCACAGACATCTCTGGCGCGCCAGGTAGGGGGCTGTAGTTGCGAGAAACTGGTCTGATCGGGGCAGCGGCTTCATCATGGCCGTCGTTCCAAGGAAGAAGACGACCGAGCTTGGCGGCACCATTTGCAGATGCGGTGGATGCCCGTGCAATGACAGAAACACTAAGTCATGCGAAACTTTAAGCAATTTCTTTATATATATATGGTTATTATCCTCGAAGGTCCTCCCTGTGTATGGAAAACCTGCATGCAAAGGGGCCCTTCCGCAATTGGCAATGCCCTTGTTCTGTTTTGAGTCCGCTCAACAGCTCAAGCGGCCGCGTCGAGAGTGGCAGGGTAGCCTTCCGCAATTGGCAACGCTCTCGATTCTCACTCGAGTCAAGCTAGACAGTTCGAGCGGGCACGTTAAGAGCGGTAAGGTGGTTCGCCTGGCAGCAAGCACACCCGGCAGGCTATTGGGGATCCGTACCCAAGGTGCCACCCTGGGTTTACGCGCTGATGAGCCTAGCCGGTTAACGTAGGGCGGACATACAAGGGAATATCAGACAGGAGAATAACATGCATTGTATCAAAAGTACTGCAGAGTTATATTACATCAATTGTTGTTGCGGTTCTAACTAAAGATATAAATTGTCTTGGCCATGAACCTATAGCGGCAATGAGAAACGGGGTGCCTAATCCCGGTGTTGGCCCTCCACCCTCTCGATTCCGCCGATGAGGCTGATGATGGGCTTGGTACGCTCCTTGAGCGTCGCGAGGTCTGCATCCTCTAGCAAGCTCTCTAGCACGGCGTCGAAGTCTAGGTTGGGGTTCCAGTGCGCCACCTTGGTGAGAACCTTGGTCATGGCACCCCGGCAAAGCCTCCGGGACTCATCGGCCAGGGAGGCCGCCCGGTTGGAGTGGAGCTGCTCCAAGGCCCAGAGGACGCCCTCGAAGAAGATGGTCAGCTTGGTGTTGGGGCTCGCGTTGCGCTCCGGGGTATACCTCACATTTGGCATCCCCATGGTAGCCAGCTGCGTGGTGATCCTACCGGCGACGCCTTCGAGGCGCCCGATCCAGCGGTTCTCGCCTTCCACAAAATCCTTGTGGTTGGAGGCTTCATTCTTCTGCAGTTGCTTCTCGATCTCCAGGTCCTTGGCCACGGCCTCCTCCCTGGCCTTGCCCTCCGACAGCATCCTCTCAAGACCCTCCAGCTTCAGCTTGAGGTCTTTGATGGAGTTGTTGGCCTCGGAGAGCTGCATGGCCTTGTCGAGGACTGCGCCCTCCGCCTCAACCAGGGCACCGTTGAGCGTGTCCTTCTCCTTGGACAGCTTCATGACCTGATCCTTCAGCTCGTCCCGCTCCACCTCCACCTCCTTCGCCTTGCCGGTGTGAACCAGAGCGGCATCGAGTGCGTCTTTGTGCCTCTGCTCCAACTCCTGGGTCCGATGCACGGCGAGCTTCTCCACTTCCTCGTCCTTACCGTGGAGCATTGTGGCAAGCTTCTCCTCACGCGCGGCAAGGTCCTCCTCCTGGGAGTTCAGCGCGGCCTGATGCTAGGCTCGAGCGGCCTCGGCTGCGGCGGCTAGGTTCTTCGCCGTCTCCTGGGCCTTCGATGTCGGCCCTCTCCATGGTGAGCTCCACCTCGCGCCTGGCCAACTCGCCCTGGGCGTCCTTCAGCTCCACACAGGCTTGGCGGTACCAAGTCTGCGCCTCGGCGACGCGTCCCTTGAGGTCTGTCTCCGCCTTGTCCACCGTTGCCATCCTGGACTTGACCTTGTCCAAGCGGGCGCGGTGGAGCGCCTGGAGCTTCCGAAAGCTGGCGCCCATGGCCTGGAAAAGCCGCTCCTCCTAAGAACCGTCACCACCGGCGCTTGGCTTGTCAACGACCTCGAGCCCGACGGCGGCAAGCACCTCCTCGTCGAACACCTCTCCCTCGATTTGTTCCCAGGAGCTCGACGCCCCTGGAAGGTGGACGAAAAGATCGTCGCTCACCTTCAGATACCTGCCGGAGCCAGAGGCAGCGGAGGAGGAAGGCTGGTCATCATCCACCTCCTCCTCGGCAGCTGACTTGTTGGCCTCCCCGGCAGGTCCCTTGCCGGCCTCCTCGGCAGTAGCCTTGCTGGGCTCCTCGGCTAGCCCCTTGGCGGCGTCCTTCGCAGTGCCCTTGGCGGCCTCCTCGACGGCGATCTTCTCGGCCTCCGCCTCGGCGGCCTTGGCCACATCCTCGATGATGGTGTCTATGTCCTCCTGGTCCGCCCACGGAGGATCTTGATATCGAGAAGGGGATGAAGCGAAGCCAAGACCAAGATTCAGAAAGAACAGAAAAAAGAAAAGGGATGGAAGGCGAGTGGCTTACCCGTGTCGGGATGGAAAGAAGTAGCCCCTTCCTCGCCAACATTTGGCACCGAGGTGGAGCCACCGGCGCCTAAGTTCTCCTCCTCCTCCGTGTGCAAAGCTAGGTGCTTGACACCCTTGCCGAGATGCCCCTCGGGGTGGCATGGTCGACGAAGGCGGCGTGTTGGGGGTAGCCCTCGGTGGCTCCTCCTGCTGCTGTCCCCCTCCTGCGATCACGGCAAGGTCAGTACCAAGAATCATACCCACGACACACGATGACGAGGGACGGGTGATGAGCTTACGCTGGGGGCTGTGCCGGGGGCTGCTGTCCGGGCTGCTCACCACCACCAGTGGCACCTTAGAGGTGCCCGTCGGGGGCTGGCCGCCCGCCGAAGACCTGGCCCTCTTCACCCTTTGGGCCAGTGTCTCCGTATCCCTGCCAAGATGAAGACAAGTCAAGAAAAGAGATACGGCCCGGAGGGACGGAGATGACAAGAGTTGAAGCACTTACTCGTCCTCCGTTTCTTCTTCCGCTGCCTTCCTCTTCCTCCTCGGGCTAGGAGACCCGAGGTCGAAGAAGACCTCCGTGTCGTCGCCTACAGGAGGAGGGGAAGTAGGTGGGGTTGGGGAACGCTTGGAAGAAGAAGAGGCAGATGCCTTCTTCTTCGCCACCGCGACCTTCACCAATTTCTTCGCCGCCGCAGCCCTTGTTTGGCGTGCGGACATCTCCTGGGCATGCCGGGGTTGCACGGCCCTGCCGGGCCGAACCGGCTCGTCGGAGCTGGCCTGCCGCAAGACTCGCCCTTTCCCCGCGGCTGGGGGCTCGACAGCTTCAGCGTCCTCCTCGGACGGCTCGTCGTCGTCGTCTGCAACGAGAGGGGCCTCAGTGCCGGTGCTGTTGGCCTCCCTAGCGGACTCCGCCCACTGGGCGAGCTCCTTCTCCTCTGCAGCTGCAGCGGCTTTGTCCTCCATGCCGCCGGCGCTGCCGGCCTCCTTGGCGAGCTCCGCCTCCGCCGCTCTGGCGGCGATGTAGTCCAGCTTCGCCTGGGTGGTGTCCTGGACGAGCCGCGGCTCATCGTGGATATACTTCTCCTCCAGGGTGTCAAAAACTCCTGCACTTGATCCTCTGGCGGCTCAGCCCAATTTGGGACGAGGTCGTGCGCGTTGAACTCTGGCATCATGGTGATGATGTTGCTTCTGCGCGAGTTATTGCTCAGCGGGACCACCCCCGCCGGCAACCCGAACATGGGCCCCTTAGAGACCTTGCCGGCCATCGTGGCCTTGCCGGACCTCTTGGCCTTGCCGTTGCGGTCCACGTCGAGCTGGAAGAGCCGCTGGCAGAAATGAGCATGCGCCAGGATGGTGAAGTTGTAGTCGAGGCCAGGGCGGAGTCGCATGATATCCGCCGCGTTCGTGAAGAGCCAGGCCGGCCTCCCCTTGTTATGCAGCGGAGCAATTTTACGGTGAATGAAATCCGCCCCGATCATCTCAAGGGTGAGCCCGGCCTTGGTGAGGCGAAGAATTCTGGTGGTGGCGACCGTGAGCCTCGCGTCGTCGGCATCGACACTGCTCCAGTCGTTTCCGCAAACCGGCGGCGCCTGGCGAACCCGGCAGAATTCTTGTGGATCCTCCTCTTCAATCCAGCAGCACCGGCCCCGCCACTCCTCCCACCTCTCCTTCTGAGCACCCTCCGGGTATGTCCCCTTGGACCTCGGGATCTAGGTGACACAACCGGAGATGGCGCCTCCCTGCTGGATCCGAGGGAAGAAGTAGTGGCGGAAGAGCGCCGTGTTGGGATGCACTCCGGCGAAGCCCTCGCAGAGATGGGAGAAAAGAGCCATGCACGCCACTGCATTTGGGGTGAAATCCAGGAGGTGGAAGCCGAAGGTATGCATGATGTCATTGAAGAAATTGGAGAAGGGGGGGGCAGAGGCCATAGGAGAAGTAATCGACGA
Source organism: Triticum urartu (assembly GCF_003073215.2). Lineage (NCBI taxonomy): Eukaryota > Viridiplantae > Streptophyta > Magnoliopsida > Poales > Poaceae > Triticum > Triticum urartu. The sequence goes on along the minus strand of NC_053022.1, from coordinate 390,233,669 downwards.
AGAACGGACACCGACTCGGGGCGGCTTTGCCGCAGTTGGCGGGGATGACGCGTGTGGCAGGATGCCCCGTCGTTTCTCCCCCTATCTTGACCCCCCACAGTGGCCTGAAGTTGTCCCGAAGGTGGGCCGCATCGACCGTTGAGGGAAAGTAGGTGAGCTCCGTCCGCCGCGCCACCAACTCATTCTCCGGCGGCTCCGCCCCTCCGGCGTTCTTGGCCGCTCCCTTGCCCTTGCTAGTCTTGGGTGCCATGGCGGATGCGAGCGGTGGAAGGGAAAGGGCAGCGAAAATGCAGCGGCGGCGAGCAAGGGCTTGAGGGGGAAGAAGGAAGGAACGACGGCTCTGAGATTGGAGAAGACACAGGGGGTAAATGAGCAGCGTGCCCGCGGCCGTTCCATTTTACGGGGAAGGCACGGGCCACCTCTTTACCATGATGTGACGCATGTGTGCGGAAACCGCCCCACGCATGACCCCCACGTCACACACAACCCCCCACGTCCCGCGTTCAACGCAAGTCATGAGGAAGCGCAGAGGACGAGAAGTTACTGCGGTAAAATCCGTCCCACATGCCCGCGCACCGTTCTGGGCCTAGCCCAACAACACGGCGCACTTATGTGTGGCCCAGGCCCGGGGGCTCCTGTCGATGTACAAAAGTAGGGGCTCTTCTTTTGACCCCTTTACTTGTGCACGGGCAGTCGGAGCCGCACGCCACGGCCACACTTAGCAGGGCAGAGGAGGGAAGCCGTAGAGAAGCCGAAGTGCGAGGCAACCAAGGCAGCGCCAAGACCAGAAGTGCAGGAAAGCAAGAGGGCGAGGTGGACTCCCTCGGCAAGATCCTTGCCGAGGAGGCCTCCGCAGCCCCGCCAAGAGCCTTGCCGGGGCAACTTGCCCGATGCCGGTGGAGTGAGCCACCCTTGAGCCCACAGGCTCCAACCCAACCAACTACGTTGGAACCAAGGCTCGGGAGGCGCCTTTGTGGTGGCATGCAAATCTTTGTCAAGATCATAAACATCTGAGATCAGATGAGGACCAGAAGACGGCGACCCTCGGCGGGATCCCAGCCGAGGGAATCCACAAGACCCCGGCAAGACCCTTGCCGGGGACGACTGCAACTCCACAGCAGCACCCTTGCCGGGCCCCCGGCAAGACCCTTTCCGAGGGCATCAGCAGGGCCACTGTCAGGCCCGCGCCAGCCAAGACTCCACCATCGTCCCCAAGCAGCTTCTAGCTCAACCAGCTGGGCAGGCACCTGCGTGGCGACGGACGGCCTCTAAACCGACTCAGCAAGCACCTGCGTGGTGGCATGCGACCCTTCATGAAGGCTCCACCACCGCGCCAGCCTAGCAGCCAGCCAACGTGGCACCGCGATGCCTCATCAGCTCGGATGCGTGTCGAGGCCAGACGAGACACCGACAGCTGGGACGTGCTTCCCTGGAGTCCCCGATAAAGCGAGGAGGGCACGTCGGCAGCGCATTAAATGTGTTTGTCCGATGGTCCCAGAGGATAGGCTTGTCAACTATAGAACCTTCCACCTCCTGGGTGCCACTGTGGCAACCCCTTTTTCCTATAAAAGGAGGCCCGAGGCGACCAGGAGGGGGATTTGGCTCTTTTGGGCAAAGTTGCACCTCGTAGCTAGCTCAAGAACACAAGAACACTCAAATACATCCACCAAAGCAGGACTAGGGTATTGCGCATCCTCGCGGCCCGAACCTGGGTAAACGATCCGTGTGCTTCCTGTCAGACCCGCTCTTCGCACAACCTCGCGCTCGCCAACCATAGAAGGGATCCCAGTGACCCCATAGGTGTCGTTTCCACCGACAAAATTGGAATCTAATATTTCCTTCTTTCATGTCAATAATTGCACCAATCATTCTAAGGAAAGGTCTACCAAGAATAACACGACATGTAGGATTGCAATCTATATCAAGAACAATGAAATCTGCGGGAACATAATTCCTATTTGCAACAATAAGAGCATCATTAATCCCTCCCATAGGTTTCTTAATGGTGGAATCCGCAAAATTCAAATTTAAAGAACAATCATCAAATTCACGGAAACCTAGTACATCACACAAAGTTTTTGGAATCATGGAAACACTAGCACCCAAATCACATAAAGCATAGCATTCATAATCTTTAATCTTAATTTTAATAGTAGGTTCCCACTCATCATAAAGTTTTCTAGGGATAGAAACTTCTAGTTCAAGCTTTTCTTCATAGGATTGCATTAAAGCATCAACGATATGTTTAGTAAAAGCTTAATTTTGATTATAAGCATGGGGAGAATTTAACACAGATTGCAACAAGGAAATACAATCTATCAAAGAGCAATTATCATAATTAAATTCCTTGAAATCCAAAATGGTGGGTTCATTTCTATGTAAAGTTTTGACCTCTTCAATCCCACTTTTATTAATTTTTGCATCAAGATCTAAAAACTCCGAATCATTGGGACGCCTTTTAACTAAAGTTGATTCATTTCTAGTCCCATCTTTATCAAGATTCATATTGGAAAATAAAGATTTAATAGGAGTCACATCAATCACTTTTAGATCTTCATCATTATTATCATGAAAACTAGAAGAACACGCTTTCACAAAGCAATCTTTTTTAGCACGCATCCTAGCGGTTCTTTCTTTGCACTCATCAATGGAAATTCTCATCGCTTTGAGAAACTCATTGATATCATGCTTAGGTGGGATAGATCTAAGTTTCAAAGAATCAACATCAAGAGAAATTCTATCCATGTTCCTAGCCAACTCATCAATCTTAAGAAATTTTTCTTCAACCAAAGCATTGAAATTCTTTTGCGAACTCATAAATTCTTTAACACTAATCTCAAAATCAGAGGGCATCTTATTAAAATTTCCATAAGAGTTGTTGTAGGAATTACCATAATTATTAGAGGAATTGCTAGGAAACGGCCTAGAATTAAAACTTCCTCTATACGCGTTGTTACCAAAATTGTTCCTACCAACAAAATTCACATCCATAGATTCATTATTATTCTCAATAAAAGTGGACAAAGGCATATCATTAGGATCAGAAGAAACACTTTTATTAGCAAACAATTTCATAAGTTCATCCATCTTTCCACTCAAAACATTAATCTCTTCAATCGCATGAACTTTTTTACTAGTGGATCTTTCGGTGTGCCATTAAGAATAATTAACCATAATATTGTCTAGGAGTTTAGTAGCCTACCGCGGCCGAATCTAAAAGATTTCTAGAAGCAAAATTCAATCCGGCATAAATTTTTTGTATAATCATCCACAAATTCAAACCATGTGTGGGGCAATTCCGTATTTAATTTCATCCTCTCCCAAGCTTGTGCAACATGCTCATGATCAAGTTGCTTAAAATTCATAATATCATTCCTAAGAGAGATGATCTTAGCGGGAGGAAAATACTTAGAGATAAAAGCATCTTTGCACTTATTCCATGAATCAATACTATTTTTAGGCAAAGAAGAGAACCAAGTTTTAGCACGATCTCTAAGCGAAAACGGAAATAGCTTCAATTTAACAATATCATTACCCACATCTTTCTTCTTTTTCATATCACACAAATGAACAAAGTTGTTTAGATGGGTAGAGGCATCTTCACTAGGAAGGCCAGAAAATTGATCTTTCATAACAAGATTCAACAAAGCGGTATTAATTTCACAAGATTCAGCATCGGTAGTAGGAGCAATCGGAGTGCTAATAAAATCATTGTTGTTGGTATTGGAAAAGTCACACAGTTTAGTATTATCTTGAGCCATCGTGACAAACAGTCAATCCAACACACAAGCACACAAGAAGCAAGCAAAAAGAGACGAACGAAAAAGGGGCGAATAATAGGCAAAGGTTTTCAAAAATCATTTTAGAAGTAGGGGGAGTAAAATGAGAGGCGAATGGCAAATAATGTAATGCGAGGGAGAAGAGTTTATGATGGGTACTTGGTATGTCTTGATTTGGCATAGATCTCCCCAGCAACGGCTCCCAAAATCCTTCTTGCTACCTCTTGAGCATGTGTTGGTTTTCCCTTGAAGAGGAAAGGGTGATGCAACAAAGTAGCGTAAGTATTTCCCTCAGTTTTTGAGAACCAAGGTATCAATCCAGTAGGAGACAACGCACAAGTCACCTAGTACCTGCACAAACAATCAAGAACCTTGCAACCAACGCGATAAAGGGGTTGTCAATCCCTTCACGGTCACTCGCAAAAGTGAGATCTGATAAAGATAGTGAAGTAAATATTTTTGGTATTTTTGTTGTATAGATTGGAAAGTAAAGATTGCAAAATAATAAACGAGATGCGATGTAAATAAAAGAGATGCAATATAATAAGAAAGAGACCCAGAGGCCATAGGTTTCACTAGTGGCTTCTCTCAAGATAGCATGTATTATGGTGGGTGAACAAATTACTGCCGAGCAACTGATAGAAAAGCGCATAGTTATGAGAATATCTAGGCAATGATCATGAATATATGCATCACGTCCGTGTCAAGTAGATTGAAACGATCCTGCATCTACTACTATTACTCCACACATTAACCACTATCCAGCATGCATCTAGAGTATTAAGTTCATAAGAACAAAGTAACGCTTTAAGAAAGATGACATGATGTAGAGGTATAAACTCAAACAATATGATATAAACCCCATCTATTTATCGTCGATGGCAACAATACAATACGTGCCTTACTGCCTCTACTGTCATTGGGAAAGGACACCGCAAGATTGAACCCAAAGCTAAGCACTTCTCCCATTGCAAGAAAGATCAATCTAGTAGGCCAAACTAAACCGATAATTCGAAGAGACTTGCAAAGATATCAAATCATGCATATAAGAATTCAAAGAAGAACCAAATAATATTCATAGATAATCTTATTCATAAACCCACAATTCATTGGATCTCGGCAAACACACCGCAAAAGAGTATTACATCGAATAGATCTCCAAGAACATCAAGAACTTTGTATTGAGAATCAAAGAGAGAGAAGAAGCCATCTAGCTAATAACTATGGACCCGAAGGTCTGTGGTAAACTACTCACGCTTCATTGGAGAGGCTGTGGTGTTGATGTAGAAGCCCTCCGTGATCGATTCCCCCTCCGGCAGATCGCCGGAAAAGGCCCCAAGATGGGATCTCACGGGTACAGAAGGTTGAGGCGGTGGAAAAGTGGTTTCATGGCTCTCTGCGATCGATCTAGGGTATAAGAGTATATATAGGCGGAAGAAGTACGTTGGTGGAGCTACGAGGGGCCCACGAGGGTGGGGGCACGCCTACGCCCCTAGGCGCGCCCTCGTGCCTCGTGGCATTCCAGACTTCAACTCCAAGTCTTCTGGTTTGCTTTCGGTCCAAGAAAGATCATCGCTAAGGTTTCATTCCGTTTGGTATTCCTTTTCTGTGAAACTCTAAAATAGAAAAAAAACAAAAACTGGCACTGGGCCTCCGGTTAATAGATTAGTCCCAAAAATAATATAAAAGAGCATATTAAAGCCCATTAAACATCCAAAACAGATAATATAATAGCATGGAACTATCAAAAATTATAGATACATTGGAGACGTATCACACAACAGCATACGTTGTTCCCTTTGTCATCGATATGTTACTTGCCCGAGATTCGATCGTCGGTATCATCATACCTAGTTCAATCTTGTTATCGGCAAGTCTCTTTACTCGTTCCGTAATGCATCATCCCGCAACTAACTCATTAGTCACATTGCTTGCAATGCTTATAGTGATGTGCATTACCGAGAGGGCCCAGAGATACCTCTCTGACAATCCGAGTGACAAATCCTAATCTGGATCTATGCCAACTCAACAAACACTGTCGGAGACACCTATAGAGCATATTTATAATCACTCAGTTACGTTGTGACGTTTGATAGCACACTAAGTGTTCGTCCGGTATTCAGGAGTTGCATAATCTCATAGTCATAGGAACGTGTATAAGTCATGAAGAAAGCAATGGCAATAAACTAAACGATCATAGTGCTAAGCTAACGGATGGGTCTTGTCCATCACATCATTCTCTAATGATGTGATCCCATTCATCAAATGACAACACATGTCTATGGCTAGGAAACTTAACCATCTTTGATTAACGAGCTAGTCTAGTAGAGGCATACTAGGGACACTCTGTTTGTCTATGTATTCACACATTTACTAAGTTTCCGGTTAATACAATTCTAGCATGAATAATAAACATTTATCATGATATAAGGAAATATAAATAACAATTTTATTATTGCCTCTAGGGCATATTTCCTTCAGTCTCCCACTTGCACTAGATACAATAATCTAGATTACACAATAATGATTCTAACACCCATGGAGTCTTGGTGTTGATCATGTTTTGCTCATGAGAGAGGCTTAGTCAACAGGTCTGCAACATTCAGATCCGTATGTATCTTGCAAATCTCTATGTCTCCCTCCTTGACTTGATCGCGGATGGAATTGAAGCGTTTCTTGATGTGCTTGGTTCTCTTGTGAAATCTAGATTACTTTGCCAAGGCAATTGCACCAGTATTGTCATAAAAGATTTTCATTGGACCGATGCACTAGGTATTACACATAGATCGGATATGAACTCCTTCATCCAGACTCCTTCATTTGCTGCTTCCAAAGCAGATATGTATTCCGCTTCACACGTAGATCCTGCCATGACGCTCTGCTTAGAACTACACCAACTGATAGCTCCACCATTCAATAAAAATATGTATCCGGTTTGTTACTTAGAGTCATCCGGATCAGTGTCAAAGCTTTCATCGACGTAACCGTTTACGACGAGCTCTTTGTCACCTCCATAAACAAGAAACATATCCTTAGTCCTTTTTCAGGTATTTCAGGATGTTCTTGGCTGTTGTCCAGTGATCCACTCCTGGATTACTTTGGTACCTCCCTTCTAAACTAATAGCAAGGCACACATCAGGTTTGGTACACAACATTGCATACATGATGGAACCTATGGCTGAGGCATAGGGAATGACTTTCATTTTCTCTCTATCTTCTGCAGTGGTCGGGCATCGAGTCTAACTCAACTTCACACCTTGTAACACAGGCAAGAACCCTTTCTTTGCTTGATCCATTTTGAACTTCTTCAAAACTTTATCAAGGTATGTGCTTTGTGAAACTCCAATTAAGCGTTTTGATCTATCTCTATAGATCTTGATGCCCAATATATAAGCAGCTTCACCGAGGTCTTTCATTGAAAAATTCTTATTCAAGTATCCTTTTATGCTATTCAGAAATTCAGTATCATTTCCGATCAACAATATGTCATCCACATATAATATCAGAAATGCTACAGAGCTCCCACTCACTTTCTTGTAAATACAGGCTTCTCCAAAAGTCTGTATAAAACCAAATGCTTTTATCACACTATCAAAGCGTATATTCCAACTCCGAGATGCTCGCACCAGTCCATAAATGGATCGCTGGAGCTTGCACACTTTTTTAGCACCTTTTGGATTGACAAAACCTTCCGGTTGCATCATATACAACTCTTCTTTAAGATATCCATTAAGGAATGCAGTATTTACATCCATTTGCCAAATTTCATAATCATAAAATACGGCAATTGCTAACATGATTCAGACGGACTTAAGCATCACTATGGGTGAGAAGGTCTCATCGTAGTCAACTCCTTGAACTTGTCGAAAACCTTTCGCAACAAGTTAAGCTTTGTAGAGTAACATTACCGTCAGCATCAGTCTTCTTCTTGAAGATCCATTTATTCTCTATGGCTTGCCGATCATCGGGCAAGTCAACCAAAGTCCACACTTTGTTCTCATACATGGATCCCATCTCAGATTTCATGGCATCAAGCCATTTTGCGGAAGCTGGGCTCATCATCGCTTCCTCATAGTTCATAGGTTCGTCATGATCAAGTAACATGACCTCCAAAACAGGATTACCGTACCACTCTGGTGCGGATCTTGCTCTGGTTGACCTACGGGGTTCGGTAGTAACTTGATCAGAAGTTTCATGATCATCATCATTAACTTCCTCACTAATTAGTGTAGGAATCACTTGAACTAATTTCTGTGATGAACTACTTTCCAATAAGGGAGAAGGTACATTTACCTCATCAAGTTCTACTTTCCTCCCACTCACTTCTTTCGAGAGAAACTCCTCTAGAAAGGATCCATTCTTAGCAACGAATATCTTGCCTTCGGATCTGTGATAGAAGGTGTACCCAACAGTTTGAAGGAAATATGCCCTAGAGGCAATAATAAAGTTGTTATTTATTTCCTTATTTCATGATAAATGTTTATTATTCATTCTAGAATTGTATTAACCGGAAACATAATACATGTGTGAGTACATAGACAAACAGAGTGTCACTAGTATGCCTCTACTTGACTAGCTCGTTGATCAAAGATGGTTATGTTTCCTAACCATAGACATGAGTTGTCATTTGATAAACGGGATCACATCATTAGGATAATGATGTGATTGACTTGACCCATTCTGTTAGCTTAGCACTTGATCATTTTAGTTTACTATTATTGCTTTCTTCATGACTTATATATGCTCCTATGACTATGAGATTATGCAACTCCCGAGTACCGGAGGAACACTTTGTGTGCTACCAAACGTCACAACGTAACTGGGTGATTCTAAAGTTGCTCTACAGGTGTCTCTGATGGTACTTGTTGAGTTGGCATAGGTCGAGATTAGGATTTGTCCTTCGATTGTCGGGTGCACATCACTATAAGCCTTGCAAGCAATGCAACTAATGAGTTAGTTGTGGGATGTTGCATTTCGGAAACGAGTAAAGAGACTTGACGGTAACGAGATTGAACTAGGTATTGAGATACCAACGATCGAATCTCGGGCAAGTAACATACCGATGACAAAGGGAACAACGTATGTTGTTATGCGGTTTGACCGATAAAGATCTTCGTAGAATATGTAGGAGCCAATATGAACATCCAGGTTCCGCTATTGGTTATTGACCGTAGACGTGTCTCGGTCATGTCTACATAGTTCACGAACCTGTAGGGTCCGCACGCTTAACGTTCGTTGACGATCGGTATTATGAGTTTATGTGATTTCATGTACCGAAGGTAGTTTGGAGTCCCGGATGAGATCAGGGACATGACGAGGATTCTCTAAATGGTCGAGACGTAAAGATTGATATATTGGACGACTATATTCGTACATCGGAAAGGTTCCGAGTGATTCGGGTATTTTTGGGAGTACCGGGGAGTTACGGGAATATGGGAAAGAAGTATTGGGCCTCATGGGCCAAGTGGTGGAAGAGAGGAGGCAGGGCGCGTGGCCCCCCTAGCCCAAACCGAATTGTACTAGGGGGTCGGCCCTCCTTTCCTCCTTTACTTCCTCTCCTTCCTTCTCCCTCTCCTCCTTCCTTCCCCCCTCCTAGTAGGAGTAAGAAAGGGGAGTCCTACTCCTACTAGGAGGAGGACTCCTCTTCCTCCTAGCGCGCCCTGCAAGGGCCGGCCGGCCTCCCCCTTGCTCCTTTATATACGGGGCAGGGGGCACCCTAGAACACACAAGTTGATTGTTCCAAGCCGTGTGCGGTGCCCCCCTCCACCATAATATGCCTCGATCATATCGTCGCGGTGCTTAGGCGAAGCCCTGCGTCGGTAGCAACATCATCACCGTCATCACGCCGTCGTGCTGATGGAACTCTCCCGTGAAGCTCGACTAGATCGGAGTTCGTGGGACGTCATCGAGCTGAATGTGTGCTGAACTCGAAGGTGTTGTACGTTCGGTACTTGGATCGGTCGGATCGTGAAGACGTACGACTACATCAACCACGTTCTCATAATGCTTTAGCTTATGGTCTACGAGGGTTCGTGGACGATACTCTTCCCTCTCATTGCTATGCATCACCATGATCTTGCGTGTGCGTAGGAATTTTTTTGAAATTGCAATGTTCCCCAACAATGGCATCCGAGCTAGGTTTATGTGTAGATGTTATATGCACGAGTAGAACAAACTGAATTGTGGGCGATACAAGTCATACTGCTTACGAGCATGTCATACTTTGGTTCGGTGGTATTGTTGGATGAAGCGGCCCGGACCGACATTATGCGTACGCTTACGCGAGACTGGTTCTACCGACGTGCTTTGCACACAGGTGGCTGGCGGGTGTCAGTTTCTCCAACTTTACTTGAGCCGAGTGTGACTACGCCCGGTCCTTGTTGAAGGTTAAAACAGCACTAACTTAATGAAATATCGTTGTGGTTTGATGCGTAGGTAAGAACGGTTCTTGCTCAGCCCGTAGCAGCCAAGTAAAACTTGCAAGAACAAAGTAGAGGACGTCTAACTTGTTTTTGCAGGGCATGTTGTGATGTGATGTGGTCATGGCATGATGCTATATTTTATTGTATGAGATGATCATGTTTTGTAACGGAGTTATCAGCAACTGGCAGGAGCCATATGGTTGTCGCTTTATTGTATGAGATGCAATCGCCATGTAATTGCTTTACTTTGTTACTAAGCGGTAGCGATAGTCGTAGAAGCAATAGGTGGTGAGACGACAACGATGCTACGATGGAGATCAAGGTGTCAAGCCGGTGACGATGGTGATCATGACGGTGCTTTGGAGATGAAGATCAAAGGCACAAGATGATGATGGCCATATCATATCACTTATATTAATTGCATGTGATGTTTATCCTTTATGCATCTTATTCTGCTTGATTGACGGTAGCATTATAAGATGATCTATCACTAAATTTCAAGGTACAAGAGTTCTCCCTGAGTATGCACCGTTGCCAAAGTTCGTCGTGCCGAGACACCACGTGATGATCGGGTGTGATAAGCTCTACGTTCACATACAACGGGTGCAAGCCAGTTTTGCACACGCAAAAATACTCGGGTTAAACTTGACGAGCCTAGCATATGCAGATATGGCCTCGGAACACGGAGACCGAAAGGTCGAGCATGAATCATCTAGTAGATATGATCAACATAGTGATGTTCACCATGGAAAACTACTCCATTTCATGTGATGATCGGTCATGGTTTAGTTGATATGGATCACGTGATCACTTAGATGATTAGAGGGATGTCTATCTAAGTGGGAGTTCTTAAAATATGATTAATTGAACTTTAATTTATCATGAACTTAGTACCTGATAGTATTTTGCTTGTCTATGTTGTTGTAGATAGATGGCCCATGCTGTTGTTCCATTAAATTTTAATGCGTTCCTTGAGAAAACAAAGTTGAAAGATGATGATAGCAATTACACGGACTGGGTCCGTAACTTGAGGATTATCCTCATTAATGCACAGAAGAATTACGTCCTGGAAGCACCGCTAAGTTCCAAACCCGTTGTAGGAGCAACGCCAGATGTTATGAACGTCTGGCAGAGCAAAGCTGATGACTACTCGATAGTTCAGTGTGCCATGCTTTACGGCTTAGAACCGGGACTTCAACGATGTTTTGAACGTCATGGAGCATATGAGATGTTCCAGGAGTTGAAGTTAATATTTCAAGCAAATGCCCAGATTGAGAGATATGAAGTCTCCAATAAGTTCTATAGCTGCAAGATGGAGGAGAATAGTTCTGTCAGTGAACATATACTCAGAATGTCTGGGTACCATAACCACTTGACTCAACTGGGAGTTAATCTTTCTGTTGATAGTGTCATTGACAGATTTCTTCAATCACTGCCACCAAGCTACAAGAGCTTTGTGATGAACTATAATATGCAAGGGATAGATAAGACGATTCCCGAGCTCTTCGCAATGCTAAAAGTTGCGGAGGTAGAAATCAAAAAGGAGCATCAAGTGTTGATGGTCAACAAGACCACCAGTTTCAAGAAAAAGGGTAAAGGGAAGAAGAAAGGGAACTTCAAGAAGAGTGGCAAACAAGTTGCTGCTCAAGAGAAGAAACCCAAGTCTGGACCTAAGCCTGAGACTGAGTGCTTTTACTGCAAAGGGACTGGTCACTGGAAGCAGACTGCCCCAAGTATTTGGCGGATAAGAAGGATGGCAAGGTGAACAAAGGTATATGTGATATACATGTTATTGATGTGTACCTTACTAAATCTCGCAGTAGCACCTGGGTATTTGATACTGGTTCTGTTGCTAATGTTTGCAACTCAAAACAGGGACTATGGGTTAAGCGAAGATTGGCTAATGACAAGGTGACGATGCGTGTGGGAAATGGTTCCAAAGTCGATATGATCGCCGTCGGCACGCTACCTCTACATATACCTTCAAGATTAGTTTTAGACCTGAATAATTGTTATTTGGTGACAGCATTGAGCATGAGCATTATATCTGGATCTTGTTTGATGCGAGACGGTTATTCATTTAAATCAGAGAATAATGGTTGTTCTATTTATATGAATAATATCTTTTATGGTCATGCACCCTTGAAGAGTGGTCTATTTTTAATGAATCTCGATAGTAGTGATACGCATATTCATAATGTTGAAACCAAAAGATGCAGAGTTGATAATGATAGTGCAACTTATTTGTGGCATTGTCGTTTAGGTCATATTGGTGTAAAGCGCATGAAGAAACTCCATTCTGATGGACTCTTGGAATCACTTGATTATGAATCACTTGGTACTTGCGAACCATGCCTCATGGGCAAGATGACTAAAACGCCGTTCTCCAGAACTATGGAGCGAGCAACAGATTTGTTGGAAATCATACATACTGATGTATGTGGTCCGATGAATATTGAGGCTCGCGGCGGGTATCGTTATTTTCTCACCTTCACAGATGATTTGAGCAGATATAGGTATATCTACTAGATGAAACATAAGTCTGAAACATTTGAAAAGTTCAAAGAATTTCAGAGTGAAGTGAAAAATCATCGTCACAAGAAAATCAAGTTTCTACGATCTGATCGTGGAGGTGAATATTTGAGTTACGAGCTTGGTCTTCATTTGAAACAATGCGGAATAGTTTCGCAACTCACGCCACCCAGAACACCACAGCGTAACGGTGTGTCTGAACGTCATAATCGTACTTTACTAGATATGGTGCGACCTATGATGTCTCTTACTAATTCACCGCTATCATTTTGGCGTTACGCTTTAGAGAGAGCTGCATTCACATTAAATAGGGCACCATCTAAATCCGTTGAGACAACGCCTTATGAACTATGGTTTGGCAAGAAACCAAAGTTGGCGTTTCTTAATGTTTGGGGCTGCGATGCTTATGTGAAAAAGCTTCAACCTGATAAGCTCGAACCCAAATCGGAGAAATGTGTCTTCATAGGATACCCAAAGGAGACTGTTGGGTACACCTTCTATCACAGATCCGAAGGCAAGACATTTGTTGCTAAGAATGGATCCTTTCTAGAGAGGGAGTTTCTCTCGAAAGAAGTGAGTGGGAGGAAAGTATAACTTGATGAGGTAACTGTACCTGCTCCCTTATTGGAAAGTAGTCCATCACAGAAACCGGTTCCTGTGACACCTACACCAATTAGTGAGGAAGCCAATGATGATGATCATGAAACTTCAAATCAAGTTACTACCGAACCTCGTAGGTCAACCAAAGTAAGATCCGCACCAGAGTGGTATGGTAATCCTGTTTTGGAGGTCATGCTACTTGACCATGACGAACCTACGAACTATGAGGAAGCGATGATGAGCCCAGATCCCGCAAAATGGCTTGAGGCCATGAAATCTGAGATGAGATCCATGTATGAGAACAAAGTATGGACTTTGGTTGACTTGCCCGATGATCGGCAAGCCATCGAAAATTAATGGATCTTCACGAAGAAGACTGACACTGACGGTAACGTTACTGTCTACAAAGCTCGACTTGTAGCGAAAGGTTTTCGACAAGTTCAAGGAGTTGAGTACGATATGACCTTCTCACCTGTAGCGATGCTTAAGTCCGTCTGAATCATGTTAGTAATTGCCACATTTTATGATTATGAGATTTGGCAAATGGATGTAAATACTGCATTCCTGAATGGATTTCTGGAAGAAGAGTTGTATATGATGCAACCTAAAGGTTTTATCGATCCAAAGGGTACTAAAAAAGTGTGCAAGCTCCAGTGATCCATTTATGGACTGGTGCAAGCTTCTCGGAGTTGGAATAAACGTTTTGATAGTGTGATCAAAGCATATGGTTTTATACAGACTTTTGGAGAAGCCTGTATTTACAAGAAAGTGAGTGGGAGCTCTGTAGCATTTCTAATATTGTATGTGGATGACATATTGTTGATTGGAAATGATATAGAATTTCTGGATAGCATAAAAGGATACTTGAATAAGAGTTTTTCAATGAAAGACCTCGGTGAAGCTGCTTATATATTAGGCATCAAGATCTATAGAGATAGATCAAGACACCTAATTGGACTTTCACAAAGCACATACCTTGATAAAGTTTTGAAGAAGTTCAAAATGGATCAAGCTAAGAAAGGGTTCTTGCCTGTGTTACAAGGTGTAAAGTTGAGTAAGACTCAATGCCCGATCACTGCAGAAGATAGAGAGAAAATGAAAAGTGTTCCCTATGCTTCAGCCATAGGCTCCATCATGTATGCAATGATGTGTACCAGACTTGATGTGTGCCTTGCTATTAGTTTAGCAGGGAGGTACCAAAGTAATCCGGGAGTGGATCACTGGACAGCGGTCAAGAACATCCTAAAATACCTGAAAAGGACTAAGGATATGTTTCTCGTTTATGGAGGTGACAAAGAGCTCGTCGTAAATGGTTACGTCGATGCAAGCTTTGACATTGATCCGGATGATTCTAAATCGCAAACCAGATACGTGTTTATATTGAACGGTGGAGCTGTCAGTTGGAGCAGTTCTAAACAAAGCATCGTGGAGGGATCTACATGTGAAGCGGAGTACAAAGCTGCTTCGGAAGCAGCAAATGAAGGAGTCTGGATGAAGGAGTTCATATCCGATCTAGGTGTCATACCTAGTGCATCGGGTCCAATGAAAATCTTTTGTGACAATACTGGTGCAATTGCCTTGGCAAAGGAATCCAGATTTCACAAGAGAACCAAACACATCAAGAGACACTTCAAATCCATCCGCGATCAAGTCCAGGTGGGAGACATAGAGATTTGCAAGATAGATACGGATCTGAATGTTGCAGACTCGTTGACTAAGCCTCTCTCACGAGCAAAACATGATCAACACCAAGGCTCCATGGGTGTTAG
The DNA here is from genome assembly GCF_003073215.2 of Triticum urartu. Taxonomy (NCBI): domain Eukaryota; kingdom Viridiplantae; phylum Streptophyta; class Magnoliopsida; order Poales; family Poaceae; genus Triticum; species Triticum urartu. The sequence goes on along the minus strand of NC_053022.1, from coordinate 390,218,567 downwards.
AATCATTACTATGTAATCTAGATTATTGACACTAGTGCAAGTGGGAGACTGAAGGAAATATTCCCTAGAGGCAATAATAAAGTTATTATTTATTTCCTTATTTCATGATAAATGTTTATTATTCATGCTAGAATTGTATTAACTGGAAACATAATACATGTGTGAATACATAGACAAACAGAGTGTCACTAGTATGCCTCTACTTGACTAGCTCGTTGATCAAAGATGGTTATGTTTCCTAACCATAGACATGAGTTGTCATTTGATAAACGGGATCACATCATTAGGAGAATGATGTGATTGACTTGACCCATTCCGTTAGCTTAGCACTTGATCGTTTTAGTTTACTGCTATTGCTTTCTTCATGACTTATACATGTTCCTATGACTATGAGATTATGCAACTCTCAATTACCGGAGGAACACTTTGTGTGCTACCAAACGTCACAACGTAACTGGGTGATTACAAAGGTGCTCTACAGGTGTCTCCGATATTACTTGTTGAGTTGGCATAGATCGAGATTAGGATTTGTCACTCCGATTGTCGGAGAGGTATCTCTGGGCCCTCTCGGTAATGCACATCACTATAAGCCTTGCAAACAATGCAACTAATGAGTTAGTTGCGGGATGATGCATTACGGAAACGAGTAAAGAGACTTGCTGGTAACGAGATTGAACTAGGTATTGAGATACCGACGATCGAATCTCGGGCAAGTAACATACCGATGACAAAGGGAGCAACGTATGTTGTTATGCAGTTTGACCGATAAAGATCTTCGTAGAATATGTAGGAGCCAATATGAACATCCAGGTTCCGCTATTGGTTATTGACCGGAGACGTGTCTCGGTCATGTCTACATAGTTCACGAACCCGTAGGGTCCGCGCGCTTAACGTTCGGTGACGATCGCTATTATGAGTTTATGTGATTTGACGTATCGAAGGTAGTTCGGAGTCCCGGATGAGATCGGGGACATGATGAGGAGTCTCGAAATGGTCGAGACATAAAGATCGATATATTGGACGACTATATTCGGACATCGGAAAGGTTCCGAGTGATTCGGGTATTTTTCGGAGTACCGGGGAGTTACGGGAATACGGGGAAGAAGTATTAGGCCTCATGGGCCAAGTGGATCAAGAGAGGAGGCAGGGCGCGCGGCCCCCCTAGACCAAACCTAATTGGACTAGGGGGGCAGCCCCCCTTTCCTCCTTTCCTTCCTCTCCTTCCTTCTCCCTCTCCTCCTTCCTCTCCCCCTCCTAGTAGGAGTAGGAAAGGGGAGTCCTACTCCTACTAGGAGGAAGACTCCTCCTCCTAGCGCGCCCTGCAAGGGCCGGCCGGCCTCCCCTTGCTCATCTATATACGGGGGCAGGGGCACCCTAGAACACACAAGTTGATTGTTCCAAGCCGTGTGCGGTGCCCCCTAAGGGAGTCCTGGACTAAGGGGTCCTCGGGCGTCCAGCCTGTTAGCCATGGGCCGGACTGATGGGCTCTGAAGATACGAAGACCGGAGACCGCACCTGTGTCCGGATGGGACTCTCCTTGGCGTGGAAGGCAAGCTTGGAGACTAAATATGTCGATTCCTTTCTTTGTAACCGACCTTGTGTAACCCTAGATCCTCCTGGTGTCTATATAAACCGGAGGACTTAGTCCAGAGAGAAGGACATTATCATAACCACACAAGCTAGGCCTCTAGGGTTTAGCCATTACGATCTCGTGGTAGATCAACTCTTGTAATACTCATATTCATCAAGATCAATCAAGCAGGACGTAGGGTATTACCTCCATAGAGAGGGCCCGAACCTGGGTAAAACATTGTGTCCCCTGTCTCCTGTTACCATCGACCTCAGACGCACAGTTCGGGACCCCCTACCCGAGATCCGCCGGTTTTGACACCGACATTGGTGCTTTCATTGAGAGTTCCACTGTGCCGTCATCAAGAGGTTCGATGGCTCCTTCAACCATCTACAACGATGCTGCCCAAGGGGGGCCTTCCTCCCCGGACAGATCTTCGTGTTCGACGGTTTTGCTCTGCGGGCCAACTCGCTTGGCCATCTAGAGCAGATCAAAAGCTACGCCCCTGGCCATCAGGTCAGATTTGGGAGCTTGAACTACGTTGCGGACATCCGTGGAGACTTGATCTTCGCCGGATTCGAGACCGCGGCTACCACTCCTGGTCACCCAGGGGGACATGACCTAAATCTGTCATCGGACCGCATCCAAGAGACAGCTCCCATAACCGCTCTGACCTTAGATCCAGAGCAGACTGCGCCATCCAAGGATAGGAGGATCGACCCCAGCACGGAGGCCATAGATTCCACGGCATTGGAGCCACACATAGACTTGATCTCACACGATACCTGTGCCACCGGAACTCCGGACTCGTTTTCGGCTATAAGTTCCGAACCATGTGAGCCTGCGGATGCCGAACTTGATCGTGTATCGATCTTCGAATTCAGCGCCACAGACATCTTCCAGCACTCGCCTTTGGGTGACATGCTAAACTCATTAAAAAAACCTGCCCTTGGTGGAGGACTCACAGCCGAACTATATCCGGTTCGAACTAGGGGCTGACGATGGAGAATTTTGCTCCCCACCCACCACCCACTTCATAGCCACGGTCGAGGATTTAACCGACACACTTGATTATAACTCCGAGGACATCGACGGTATGGACAACAATGTCGGAGAAGAAGAGGCCCAGAACCCGTCGTTCACCGGACGCTGGACGGCCACTTCCTCGTATGATGTATACATGGTGGATGCACCAAAGGAGAACAGCAGCGATGACAAGGAAGATCCAGCTGAGGATAAACCGTCCGAAATACAATCCAAGCGTCGGCGTCAGCGGCACCGCTCTAAGTCACGCCGCAGTAAAGACAACAACACCGGCATAGGAGAAGATAACACTCCAGAAGGCGCCGAAGACAACGAAGACCCCATTGAAACAGAACAAGATGAACGGGAAGATGGGCAAGTTAGCCTTGGTAAATAGGCCACGCACGAAGACTCAGAGGACAGAAGTTATCTTCCGCTCTCCGAGGATGAGGTGAGCCTCGGCACCGATGATTTCATCGTGCCTGAGGAACCTCTTGAGTGGGAGCGCTTCAAGCGCTAGCTAATAGCCACTGCAAGGAGCCTGAAAAAGAAGAAGAAGCAGCTTCAAGCTGATCAAGATCTGCTCAATGATAAATGGACCGATGTCCTAGCAGCCGAAGAATACGGCCTCAAGCGCCCAACCAAAAGTTACCCAAAGCGCAAATTGCTACCTCAGTTTGACGAGGAGGCGTCGGAATACATACCACCATCGTACAATGCGGCTGACCAACCACCACGTGGTCGGGACAAAAAGGCAACTCACGCCGAACACCAGGCCGCCCCGCCTCATCGCAAAGGTAGGGATAAATTAGCCCACGGCCATACATATGACCTCCGGCAAAACCTGAACAATAAAGCAGGACATACCAGATCAATTTATGGATCTCGAGGATGTGCCTCGACACGCGACAACGGCCACCTATTCGGACGTGACAAGCTTAGTCATGCGCGGGCTGAAAACCGCAGACGGACTCCATCAGAGCTACATCGCGATACGGCCCGATATAGAGGCGCCGCACACCCTCATTGCTTCACTGATGAGGTCATGGATCATGATTTTCCAGAAGGGTTCAAACCCATGAATATAGAATCATACAATGGAACCACGGACCCCGCAGTGTGGATCAAAGACTTCATTTTCCACATTCATATGGCCCGCGGCGATGACCTCCACGCCATCAAATACCTCCCTTTAAAACTCAAGGGGCCAGCTCGGCACTAGTTAAACAGCCTGCCTGAAAATTCTATCGGTAGCTGGGAGGACTTGGAAGAAGCCTTCCTCGACAACTTCCAAGGTACATATGTCCGGCCACCAGACGCCGATGACTTAAGCCACATAGTTCAACAACCTGGAGAGTCCGCCAGGAAATTCTGGACTAGGTTCTTAACTAAAAAGAACCAAATCGTCGATTGTCCGGATGGCGAAGCCCTAGCAGCCTTCAAACACAGCACCCGCGACGAATGGCTCACTCACCACCTCGGCCAGGAAAAGCCAAAATCCATGGCGGCCCTCACGGCACTCATGACCCGCTTTTGTGCGGGCGAGGACAGTTGGCTGGCCCGTAGCAAAAACAATGCAAGCGACGCCGGCACCCCTGAAGTTAAAAATAACAAAGACAAGTCTCGACGCAACAGATACAAGTGTCGAAACAATAGTGATAACACCGAGGACATGGCGGTCAATGCCGGATTCAGTGAATCTAAGTCCGGTCAGCGGAAGAAGCCGTTCCAAAAGAATAATTCAGGCCCATCCAGCTTGGACTGCATACTTGGTCGTCCGTGCCAGATTCATGGCACCGCAGACAAACCACCCAATCATACAAATAGAGATTGCTGGGTTTTTAAACAGGCTGGCAATTAAACATCGAGAACAGGGAAAAGGGATCACAAAGCGAGGACGATGACGAAGAGCCCCAACAACCGAACACAGGGGGACAGAAGAAGTTTCCCCCTCAAGTCAAAACGGTCAACATGATATACGCTACCCACATCCCCAAGAGGGAGCGCAAGCGTGCTCTCAGGGACGTCTACGCGATAGAGCCAGTCGCCCCAAAATTTAATCCATGGTCGTCATGCCCGATCACTTTTGATCGCTGGGATCATCCGACCACTATCCGTCACGATGGCTTGGCCGCACTGGTCCTAGACCTAATAATTGATGGGTTCCACCTGACTCGCGTCCTTATGGACGGAGGTAGCAGTCTCAATCTGCTCTATCAGGATACAGCGCGAAAAATGAGCATTAACCCATCACGGATCAAGCCCACCAGGACTACCTTCAAAGGAGTCATACCAGGTGTAGAGGCCCGTTGTACGAGCTCAATCACACTAGAGGTTGTCTTCGGATGTCCGGACAACTTCCGAAGCGAGGAGTTAATCTTCGACATCGTCCCCTTCCGCAGCGGCTATCACACACTGCTCGGACGGACCGCTTTTGCTCGATTCAACGCAGTATCACACAATGCTTATCTCAAGCTCAAGATGCCCGGTCCACGTGGCGTCATAACGGTCAAGAGAAATACGGAATGCTCCCTCTGTACAGAAGAGCACACAGCTGCCATAGCAACAGAAGTACAGAGCAACCTTCTCAAGCAGAACCTTAATTCAGCTGCCGAGCCCACGGATACCGTTAAGAGGGTCCGAACTACTATGCAGTAGGAGAGCTCGTCTCGTCAGGAGCTCGACTAGCAATCCGGCCTCCGTCTCAGTCCCGATCAAGTGGTGGCATCCGTGCCGCGCGTACATAACTATGCACTAAAAATTCCATGGGCATCAGCGGAGGCATAGCTAGCTTGTGGTCCATAATACGGCTCAACCGACATTGGATACACACATACTTTCACTTTTACTTGTTTTCTTTTCAGGTATCAATCCCACAGGCCTCATCTGATGGTCTGGTCATCGGTCCTCTTGAAGGATAAACACACCAAGATGGCGAGAAACGCAGACATACATGGACTTTTTAGGTGATTCCATTAACGATAACCCTACCTGTTTTTTGAGGACCCACATGCAGCTTTCCCTTGGTTTCGGCATGTCAAATAGCCTGTTGCTTATCGCACTACCTGTATCAATGCGCCTTGACGTACTAATTAAACTACAATGAGAACAGTTTATGGAGCTTTAGGACCCCAGCTTTTTACCTCTATACTGTCGGTGTTCTGGGAACGGGGGTCCCCAGACTTGCCTGCCTGCGGCCTGCGGCGTGGCTCAAAGGGGGGCCCAGCGCGGCCCATCTTCACCAACACAAACCCAAGACCCTCGCAAGGGGCCAAGCCTCGCGGGGCGGATGACGTGGAGCTTCCTCAGGCGCGGCCTCATCAGGCTGGCTCACGAGGAGGCGGAGAGATCAAGGCGGGGTACCTCACGAGGTGCCCGTGACGCAAGCCATGACGACCGGGGCGCCAGGCGGGTGCCAGCCCGCGCAGCGTCCTCCCTTCCTCTTTGGTGCAAAGGGGGCAAGCGCAGCCACGGAGTACCGAGGCATCAGGCAAAGGTTGCCATTTTGGTGCAACGAGACCAAGACCAGGAGGACTACGAGATAGAGGTCATCGTGGAGTCCAAGACGACGTCATCACCAGAGCTTTGCGCAGGCAAAGACTACTTTTGTCAGGATAGTTGATACTGGCTGTCCCCCTTCAAATTAGCCCGCCATTGTTGTCTCCCTTCCCGCTCGATATTTGGGAAGAGGACTAGGGCCTCTATAAATAGGACCAGCCACCCACAGAGCAAGGGGGGCAGGCAGGGAAAGAGAGAGAGAGAGAGAGAAGATCAGAAAGAGAGAGAGAGAAAGGTGACTGAGCTCCTCCTAGCAGTTCATCGCCCCAGCCAAGAACAGACCCTCGCGAGGCTGTTCTTCCTTGTATTGTTCATCATCATCAGCCCAAGAGGCAATCCACCACACCACACACTGGAGTAGGGTATTACACCACAACGGTGGCCCGAACCAGTATAAACCCTGTGTCTCTTGTGTTGTTCTTTCCATAGTTCAGATCCTAGCAAGGTGGAGGGGTGCAGGTAGGTAGGAGGCAAAATCTCCGCGCGCACCCCAGTGTTCGAACCTCAAGGGTCTGCCGGAACCCGAAATCTGACATTTGGCGCGCCAGGTAGGGGTGCGCCGGAATCCACCTTCTACCGCTTCACGCCCCGTCGCGTCGTCATCACCATGTCTGGCGACCAGGCGGGCAACCCAGATCTGTGGGGGGCATGGCCCGCCCGCACAGAGCCGCTTGCCTCGGGCGACCTTGTGCCCCAGGCAGCTCGCGGTCCGCATGGTGCTGCGGGCCGCGGGCGACGTGGATAGGCTCCGACAGCTCTCACACCGCGGCAGGTGCGATCGGCAGCAAGGGCCTCCAATCATGCCGCGACCACGACACTGTACACCCACAGGGAGCACGCGAACTCGAAGGCCGCGCTCACAGTGGCCCGAGAGCTGCTGCAGTGCAGGCTGCTGGAGGGCGGCCACGACGTGCTGCCGGAGCGAGTGGCAGAGCTCCTGGGCTTCGCCGCCTCGGGGGCTCACCCCTTCTCCACCCAGCTCCCATCTCAGGCCCAGGGCGGCCCGCGCGGGGGCTCTGCGCACGCCCGCGGGCTCCAAGGCTACTCCAACGCCAGCGAAGCTGTCAGCGCCGGACCGGCGGCGGCGCTGCCCCCGCTCCCGGTCCGCGAAGAAGAAGGACTCGACGCGACCCGCGACCCTAGTGGACAGCCGCGCTACCACCCCACGGTGGGTGCGTCAGGCAGGACCGCGTGGCATGCGGGGCATTACGGCATGGCATTCGGGACGACGGCGCTGGAGGAATACGTGCCCCTCATGATGGACCGAGGACACCCACACGAGAGCGAACAAGGCTTGCTCCTCAGCCCAAGCTGGGGGGGACGAGGCGCCAGAAGCTGAGCCTTTCCGGGAGCCCCGGGACGGTCCCACTGGCCATGATGGCGCCATATCGGGTACCGCTAATTTTTCAGGAGCAGGCATACGCTGACCATGGATCACAGGAGGTGCAGGTCGCCACAACGAGCAGCTGCCCCGCTCCCACAGTCTCCTGCCCCTCGGGAGGAGGGCGCAGGGGGCTGCAGGAGAGGGGCCGGGATCCGACATCACCACCGCGGCGTTCGGAGCAAGGTGCTCTCAGGAGGTAGGCCCTCCGCTGGGGAGGTGCCTCAGGGCCTGCCCCCGATGGAGGACCCGTGGTCGTCGGGGGAACCGCTGGCGACCGCTCTACCCCATCGGCGGCGTCCTGGTTTCCGGTCGTCGTCGATGGCACTAGAGTGTGGCGCAAGGCGGGGCCCTCATCTGGCGATATGAAGCAAGGCCGGTACCTGTGAAGAAGGCCCAGTGCCTGTGAAGCTCGCCGCCCCGTGACACTCTCACGTAATAATGAGTGGGGCTGTACACGCCCCGGAGTCTCAGGGGTGCCGGCCTCAGGCCCTGGGGCTCCCTTCCACGCCCAGTGGCAGCACTTAGCTCCGCGCTGGTGAGAAGATGTCCAAGACTAGACTGGGTGCCGGACGCGGCCTTTTGTTTGCTTTCGTCGCTTTTCCCTTTGGTTGTCGTTTTCCCCCGCTGGATTCAAGTTGGATTCGAATTTGAGATTTGCGTGTGTTCGGGGAGGGGTGCTTAGTCTTGTTCGAGCAATTTCTCGCGTTTTGGTTACCGCATCGCCTCAGCTTCCTCCCCTCGCGAGCCCCTCGCGAGCCGGGTCAGGCCTAGCTTGCGCGCAGCCCAGACTGCCGCCGACGTGACCTCTCAGGAGGATGTTTTACTGCAGATCCTACGAACCCAATCAGGGAACACCCGAAACACCACAACCCCCCGCGGGCTGCCTCAGGGCCAGCACGGAACAAATGTAAACTAGCCGACCAGCGCGTCGCTTGGGCCAACCACTTGGCGCGGGCGCATGGGCAATGTAGCGTCTACTAATACGATGAGCACAAGTTTTACATAAGGGGCTCCCCCTCCAAAATGCTCTCACTGCAATCAGGCCAAAACCTGAGCTCTATTCATGCAGGGTAAGGAAGTAGGAGCGATGCACAATCAGTCGGATGAATCTCCCAATGCGTTCTCAAGAGCACCACCCGAGCCATTGTTGGCGTCGCTGAACTCGCCATCGTTGTCCGCATCGCCGCCAGCGGCGTCAGGGCCGTTCACCACACCGCCCTCGTCAGCCTCCACGATCGCGTCGTCGTTGTCTGAAGCGAAGGCCCTGATAAGAGCGTCCACATTATCCTCCACCCAGCGCGCCAGGTCGCCTCGGACGGCCTAGGGGACTGGGGCGATGGCGGCGTCAAAATCAAAGTGGGGATCCATGTCTTGGAGGTGGCTGAAGACGCGAGAAAAGGCGCGCCCAAGCAGGCCGCGGCTCCTCTCCTCCACCAACCTGTCAGCCCTGACCGACCGCGCCTCCAGCTGCGTCACCACGTCAGTGAAGAACTGAAGATTGCCAGCATAGTTGACTGCGTGCGGCTCGCCAACAGCCGCCTCACAAATGTTGCCCAAGGCTGCGTTGGCTCTCTCCCGGAGCGTGGCAAGCATGGGGCCGTGCTCATGCTCCAGGATCCGCCGCTGACGGATCTCATCCGCGTTCTGGCCCGCGACGACATCAGCCTCCTCCACCCGCTGGCGAAGAAGGAGCACCTCGGCCTGGGAAGCGGTTAACTCACCTTGCGCCACCTCAAGAGCGGCCCGAAAAGCGTCGGCCCGCCGCGTCGCCTCCTCCAGCTTGGCCCTCAAGGCAGCAGTCCTGCCTTCAGCTTCGGCCCGGATCAACCCCAGCTTCTCGTCGAACTCGTGCTCGAGGTTCAAATGCGCCATCACCACTCGGCATCCGACCTCCTCCAGGACGCGGGCTTCCCGTGCGGTGACATCATCCTCCGCCTGCGTCACCAAGCGCTCCCTCGTCTCCAGACGCTCGTACTCACGGGTGCATTCGGCGGCTTCCAGCATCAGCGCCTCCTCACGCTTCTGGAGCTCTGCTGAGTCGCCGGAGGCCACCTTCATCGACGCGAGAGCTGCCTCGCGCAGCTCCACCTGCTCCTCCAGTGAGTGGCACCAGGCCAGGAGCTCCCGAGCCCGCTCCTCCGCCGTCGTTTGCCGCCGGTCAGCTTCCCGAGCCTCCTCAGCAGCCCAAGATCGGGCCTCCCGAGAGGCCACCAACGACGCCTTGGCCTCTGCATCGTCAAGATCGCGCTGACAGCGCGCAAGGGCGATGGCGCCCTCCATCTTGCGCCTCTCTGCAGCCAGGCGCAGGCCCTCGGCCTCAAGGCGCGCGTCTTCATCGGCAAGCTCCTCTCCAAGCAGGCTTACCGTGTCAGCCGCCCTTCGAAGGAATCCTTGGCGGAGAGCACGACGCTCCCGAGCACGCTCGAGCACGTCCTCCACACCATCATCTGCCCCAAGCAAGCGCCGGGGGCCGCGAGCCAGCACTCCCCCTCTGGGCTAGGGGCTGGGGGCTAGCACCCTCGCTACGGCCGGGCACGCCGCGTCAGAAGCCCGGCCGGGGGCCAGCCCGTCCCCAGGTGAAGAGCGCAGGAAGCGCCTCAGCCAATCACAGTCCACGACCAAGCGAGAAGCCCACGGCAGGCCGACTATGCCACGAGAAGGCCCGCGAAGGGTCGCGAGGTGCGCAGGGCCACGATACGCCTCGGGACGGTTCGCCTCGTCAGTCGCCCTCACCACAAGGGCTCCACTGCTTGGAGCGCTTGGGGACAATGGAGGGGGCGAAGCCAAGGGGGACGGCTCCTCAGCCGTCTTCGCAAGCTCGGCTGGAAGGGGCCTGCGGAGCAAGAGTCAGTAAGAGCAACAGGAGGATCGGGAGCTGGGAAAGGAGAAGGCTTACTCATCAGTGGCAAAGTACTTCCTACGCTTCAGCAGGCGACAAGGGTAATCGTCGCCCAGGGCCTCCCTTCTCTTCCGGAGGGCCTGAAAGTCCACGCGGAAGCGGCCTAAGAGTCGAGCGCAGGGATCAACCTGCGACGAAGATGGAGCGTCAAGGCGATCTGCGTCAGGGGTGCCTGCCTAGCATGCGCCGCCAATCGCCTCGCCAAGAGAAGCCGCCGGAGCCTCGGTGGCCTCGGTCGAAGGCGCAGAGGGCAGCTGCTTGTCACCCTCAGCCTCGGCGGCACGGGCCCCGCTAACTGCTTCCTCACGAGCCTCGCCCGGCGCTGTCACCCTGCCGGGAGCCCCCTCGGCCTCTGGCGCCTCGAGCCTCCCTGCTCCACCACTTGAGGAAGAGTCGCCTGGGCCGACTGGAAGGGCAGTCACCACCACTGGGTTCTCACGAGGCCCCTGAAGGCCGACGGGGCGTGGCCCCCACTCATCGAAGATAGGCATCTGCCTCACAAGATCGCCCCCGCTCTGGCAGAGGTACAGCAAGGCCCCTCCCTGCTGGATACTGCCAGGGTTGGGGTCCCCCGTCAGGGTCAAGAGCGTCGTCCTCAGCACTTCAGGTGTCAGGTCCTCTTCCTGGAGCCCCATACGATCATCGCGCCCGCTGAAGGCCCACATCCGGCGGGAGTGGCGCTGGAGAGGAGCGACGCGGCGTAGCAGGAACTCCTTCATCACCTTGGGCGCTGTCACGCCAAGCGACCTCAAGAACGTGAAGCGGTGTCAGACGAAGATGAGCCGGGGGCTCTCAAGCGTCTCCTGGCCCCAGCCCGAATTGGGGACAGCAGGCGAAGTTGGCTCCGACAGCAGGGGGCTGGGCACCCCAGCATCCACATACAGCCACCGCTCGCAGAACCCGACCGCAGGCGGAGGGAGCTTGAAGTCAATCCCAGAGGCCACCGTCTCAGGCGCGGCAACGAAGCTCACACACTCCCAGCGTTGGGTAGGGTCAATAAGACGCAGCGAGAAGAAGTGGCGCACCAAGGCAACCGAAGGAAGGATGCTCATCATAGCCTCGCAAACAAAGGCGAAGACCGAAAGGAGAGCGATGGATTCAGGACCCAGATGCATCATGTGGATCTGATAATGGGAGAGCACGGCATTGAGGAAATCAGAAAAGGGAGGAACCAGACCCGCCCACAGGGCGTCGGCAAAATACAGGACCTCGGTGGCTATCCTGGCGATGGAGAAGTGGGACGCGGGCCAAGCCGTCGTCCTCCCGCATTCATTGAAGATGGTGGCCAGAGCCAAGCTGACCTTGCCCAAGCCCTCGGCGGGGGCCGCCAACGGCGGCGGGCAAGGCGGAGACACGGGTTTCTCCCCTCTTCCCTTCTTCGTCGGAGCCATGGCGATGGGAAGGGGGGGAGGTTCAAGATTGAGTTGGAAACAGAAACCAGAGTTCGAGCGGAGGAAGGACAGAGGGCGCTCGAGCAACCAAACAGGGGAACGGCTGTGTACGACTATGGGTCTGCCTAGCATGGCGCAAGATAAGGAGGGCGTGGGGGAACAGTGCCGCCCACGTCCAATCAACCACCACGCGGCCCCCAAGGCCGCAGGATGTTAGGGCCCGCGATGCTTCGCTCTTGCCCTTCCGCCTCCCAGCACGGCCAAGTCCGGGCGCGCCTTGGGCCCGGGGGCTACTGTCGGCGTTCTGGGAACGGGGGTCCCCAGACTTGCCTGCCTGCGGCCTGCGGCATGGCTCAAAGGGGGGCCCAGCGCGGCCCATCTTCACCAACACAAACCCAAGACCCTCGCGAGGGGCTAAGCCTCGCGGGGCGGACGATGCGAAGCTTCCTCAGGCGTGGCCTCGTCAGGCTGGCTCACGAGGAGGTGGAGAGATCAAGGAGGGGTACCTCACGAGGTGCCCGTGACGCAAGCCATGACAATCGGGGGCGCCAGGCGGGTGCCAGCCCGCGCAGCGTCCTCCCTTCCTCTTTGGTGCAAAGGGGGCAAGCGCAGCCGCGGAGTACCGAGGCATCAGGCAAAGGTTGCCATTTTGGTGCAACGAGACTAAGACCAGGAGGACTACGAGATGGAGGTCACCGTGGAGCCCAAGACGGCGTCATCACCAGAGCTTTGCGCAGGCGAAGACTACTTTTGTCAGGATAGTTGATACTGGCTGTCCCCCTTCAAATTAGTCCGCCATTGTTGTCTCCCTTCCCGCTCGATATTTGGGAAGAGGACCAGGGCCTCTATAAATAGGACCAGCCACCCACAGAGCAAGGGGGGCAGGCAGGGAAAGAGAGAGAGAGAGAGAGAGAGAGAGAGAGAGAGAGAGAGAAAGGTGACTGAGCTCCTCCTAGCAGTTCATCGCCCCAGCCAAGAACAGACCCTCGCGAGGATGTTCTTCCTTTTATTGTTCATCATCATCAGCCCAAGAGGCAATCCACCACACCACACACTGGAGTAGGGTATTACACCACAACGGTGGCCCGAACCAGTATAAACCATGTGTCTCTTGTGTTGTTCTTTCCATAGTTCAGATCCTAGCAAGGCGGAGGGGTGCAGGTAGGTAGGAGGCGAAATCTCTGCGTGCACCCCAGTGTTCGAACCTCAAGGGTCTGCCAGAACGCGAAATCCGACATGTACCTTTTTTGTCTTCTTTCTCCTTTTCAGCTCCCCCGTGGATAACCCTATCAGGTAGCATCCGTACACTTTGATATGTTTGATGTTGGCCAGGGGCTTCATAGCACCCCACATTATGACAACAAATGTCTGAACACTTTTTATAAGTATAGTTCGGCACCCCGAATTTAGCATTATATGCATTGGCTCTGAATCATGTCTTTGGTCAATAGTTGGGTTGCCCGGCTCCTGTGCTTGCTACCTTACGTTCTGCTATATCGGCTAAGGTAGTAAAGGGAGAACTACTGCGATTGTGCCTTGGTTTATCCAAAGGAGCACCTCGATAGAGAAAGCCGAAAACTGACTGTCATGATGCGGCGAGAGCCGGTCAGCTGTTCGGAGGTTACAAATCATTGGAGATTTCTTCCGCATTACGCGAAGGATTGGTACTTCCCGATCAGACGCTCTTAGCACTGTAGTTCGGATACTAGGGGTTGCGCCCATGTTTTTATTGTCGAACTCCTATGGCTAAGTGAGGGTGTTACAGCCGCATAGTCTGGTTACTGGTTCGTTGCGCTAAACAACTCCTTCAAGGACCATCTAATTGGATCAAGATTGTTTAGATTCCATCCCGAACACCCTCGTACTACCTACATGGGGGCAGAAGCTGATGACTGGTTAACCCTTAGATTTCATACAACACGGCCGCATAGGAAGTAAAATATAAAAACATAACAAGCATTACATTGCACAATCACTTTGTTTTATCATACAAGGTAGAGGGAGCTCGAATACATTCATTCAAAGATAGTGTCTTTCGCACAATGATCCGCAATAATGCGGGACCCCTCCAAGACATCACCGAAGTATCGCTCGGGTGTGCGGTGCTCCTTGCCCTCCGGCGGCCCCTCGGTCGCTAATTTAACAGCGTCAAGCTTCGCCCACCAGACCTTGCAATAGGAGAAGGCCAGATGTGCGCCCTCGATGCAGACGAACCACTTGACGACGTCCAGTCGAGGACAGACATCCACTAGTCACTTCACGAGACCGAAGTAACTGCCGGGTATAGCTTCGGCTGGCCACAACCGGATTATTAAATCCTTCATGGCCAGTTCGACCACCCTATGCAGCTCGACCAGCTGTTTTAGCTGATCACTGAAGGACACCGGATGCTCTGGCACAAGATATTGCGACCAGAACAGCTTCTCCACGGAGCTCTCTTCTTCGGCTCGGAAGAACTCTGCGGTGTCAGCCACACTGCGTGGCAGATCAGTAAAAGCCCATGGAGAACTCTGAATCCGGGTTAGTAAACGATATTTCATCTTCGCATTCTTGCTTTGCATGTTGAATGCCTTACCCGCCACGATCTTCCTGGCCTCCCGGATCTCCTGGAGGGCGCCCTGGGCCTCATTCTGGGCTACCTCCGCACTCTGACGAGCCTTGGCAAGTTCGGTCTCTTGAACCGATGCATCGCACTCAAAGGCCTCGCACTTCTTCACCGCGTCCTCGAGCTCCTGTTGGACCTTGTTGACCCAGGCCATGAGCTTCTTCCGAGCGGCCTACTCCTTGACAGCCTTCCCTTCGGCTTCGACCAGGGCCGTTCTCAGGGCCTCGACCTCGGTCGTAGCCTCTGTACACATCATGGCATTTCGGTCATTGCATATCAGTTTCCTTTTTTCGAACATAACAGGTTATTACTTACCTTGTTTTTCCTAGAGCTGCTTCTTCACTTGGCCTAGCTCCTCCTCGGCCTCCGCCAGTTTCTGCTTCAGTCCGGAAATTTCGGCAGTATGCGAGGCTGCGGCCAACAGCGACACCTGTGTTTACATTTTAGAAAAAATTAGTTAGTTTCCTGCAATAGGAGATTGATCCTCTGTCCGGCTTTTTCTCTCTGAACACCGTACAGTGTCTCAGGGGCTACTGTCTATATTGGGATTTTCTCTTTTTTATGTCGCTTACCTCAAAACCTGTCAACAGGCTGCTGCATGCTTCGGTTAGTCCGCTCTTGGCGGACTGAACCCTTTCAATTACCGTGCCCATAAGGACACGGTGCTCATCCACAATGGAAGCGCCTCGCAGTGCTTCTAGTAGATTATCCGGTGCCCCTGGTTGGACAGGGGTCACCGGCAGAATAGGCATCCCCCCTTCTTTCGAAGGAGGTTGCGTGCTGGATTCCGGAGCCGCATCGGTCTCTGGAATTGAGTCCGGCTGAGGGCCGAACTGAATACGGCCCTCCCCACCAGTCTCCTTGGGGATTGATTCCCCCTGGTGTCCGATGACGGGGGTTTCGCCTTCTGGAACCTCCTGAGCCTCTCCCCCGCCTGGAACAGTCCTTCGGGACAGCACCTCCGCATCATCTTTGGCCTTGGGGGAGTGAGCGGCCGCCGGTGACTCGTTGGTCATCGGCTTGGAATCCAGCAAACCTCCTCACGAGGATCGCGGGGAGCTGTTGTGGGCCGGACTACAATAACATAACCAATCATGTCAATGCAATGAGGAGGAGAAACTTTATGGGCGGATATAAGTCTTAGCACTTACGATGCGGCCCGCGGCTTAGTGCGGGGGCGTTGCTTCGGACTGCTTTCAACGCCCATGCGGAGCTTCCCACGAGTGGGCCTTTCCCCTTCTTGGGCGCCTCCGCCTCCAGAATGGTGGAGTCCGCCCTATTTTTCTTACCCTCATTAGGGGAAGGGTTGTTTTCCTCCTCCTCCTCATCGTCGTCGTTTTCGGCGGCGGAGGACTGAGTCTTATCTTCGGACGTTGTGTCTGAAGCACCCTTGCGGCGGGGGCCGCTCCAGACCCCCTTGGCCTTCCCTGTGGCCTTCTTCTCCAGCGCCTTGTAGGGTGCTGGCACCAGCATCTTCGCTAAACGCGGGATGACTGGTTCTTCAGGAAGCGGAGCCGGACATTGGAACGGCTTCGCCCTCTCCATCCAGTCCTGAAGAAACGGTGACGATAACTTAGTCATCATCCTTGAAGCAGGCAAGTAAGGGATGCGGTAAGAATAACATACCTCGTTGGCGAGGTGGTTAATGTCATGACCGCGGTCCGAATCTGTGGTCGGCGGTGTTTCGTTGCCCTTAAAAAGCAACCTCCAGGAATCTTCATGAGTGGTTTCGAAGAGCCTCTTCAGGGTATGGTACATCTTCGAATTGAACTCCCATAAAGGGCGGCTTCGGCTTTGGCATGGGAGAATACGGCGAACTAGCATCACCTAGATTATATCGACGAGTTTGATATCTTTATCCACCATGCTTTGAATGCACGTTTGCAGCGCTGTCATCTCGTCTGGCGAACACCAGTTCGGTCCCTTCTCAACCCAGGAGGTGAGTCACATGGGAGCGCGAGAGTCGAATTTGGCAGTTGCGGCCCAGGTGGTGCCGCGGGGTTCTGTGATATAGAACCAATGTTTCTGCCATTCTTTCACAGTCTCCACAAAAGTGCCTTTCGTCCAGGAGACATTGGCCAGCTTGCTCACCATGGCGCCTCCGCACTCCACGTGCTGGCCATCCACCACCTTCGGCTTCACATTTAAGACCTTGAGCCACAACCGGAAGTGGGGTTGGATGCGGAGGAAGGCCTCACACACGACGATGAACGGCGAGATGTTGAGGAGGGAGTTCGGGGATAGATCATGGAAGTCTATCCCGTAGTAGAACATCATCCCGCGGACGAAGGGGTGGAGTGGAAACCCTAACCCGCGGAGGAAATGAGGGATGAATACTACCCTCTCGTTGGGCTTCGGCGTGGGAACGATTTGTCCCTGGGCCGGAAGGCGGTGGGCGATTCCCTTCGCCAGGTACCCGGCCGCCCGAAGCTCGGCGATGTCCTCCTCCTGGACGGAGGAGGCCATCCACTTGCCTTGACCTCTGGATCCGAACAAGGTTGAGTGCTTGCTCGAGACGGAGAAGATGAGAACTTGGGCGCTGGACCTCAAGAATGGAAGGGCAGAGGAAGAGAGAAGGCGTGGGTGAAGAAAAGGGATTCTTATCTCCTTATATAGGCAGTAAATATTGGACGCCTCCCCACTCGCCTTAAAATTCGTCTACTCCCAAGGGCTGTGTAAATGGCACAGTTGGGTTACCCACACCCGTATTGATGAGAATCCCGTAATAAGGGGACACGATCTCCGCTTTGACAAGACGTGCCAATGGCAACCGCGTCTCGAAACATGGAGCGGCAGACAAAAAACGGTTCGAAATTATGACCGAACAGATGTGATGTCATGTTACGGAAAGTTGTCAGCAGATTGAACTCGTGTAAACTTATATTCTCTCTATGGTTGTGTGTGGTATGTGTTACAGGTCCAGACACGTCGATACGTCCGAAGACTATTTTGGAATTCGGAAGGAGGAACCCGCCTTGCAATGCCGAAGACAGGCCTACGCGCCGGATACCTTGTCATTGAAGCTAGGTTCAGGGGCTACTAAGGGAGTCCTGGACTAAGGGGTCATCGGGCGTCCGGCCTGTTAGCCATGGGCCGGACTGATGGGCTCTGAAGATACGAAGACCGGAGACCGCACCCGTGTCCGGATGGGACTCTCCTTGGCGTGGAAGGCAAGCTTGGCGACTAAATATGTAGATGCCTTTCTTTGTAACCGACCTTGTGTAACCCTAGATCCTCCCGGTGTCTATATAAACCAGAGGACTTAGTCCGGAGAGAAGGACATTATCATAACCACACAAGCTAGGCCTCTAGGGTTTAGCCATTACGATCTCGTGGTAGATCAACTCTTGTAATACTCATATTCATCAAGATCAGTCAAGCAGGACGTAGGGTATTACCTTCATAGAGAGGGCCCGAACTTGGGTAAAACATTGTGTCCCCTGTCTCCTGTTACCATCGACCTCAAACGCACAGTTCGGGACCCCCTACCCGAGATCCGCCGATTTTGACACCGACACCCTCCTCCACCATAATCCACCTCGATCATATCGTAGCGGTGCTTAGGCGAAGCCCTGCGTCGGTAGCAACATCATCACCGTCATCACACCGTCATGCTGACGGAACTCTCCCGTGAAGCTCTGCTCGATCGGAGTTCGTGGGACGTCATCAAGCTGAACGTGTGCTGAACTCGGAGGTGCCGTACGTTTGGTACTTGGATCGGTCGGATCATGAAGACGTATGACTACATCAACCGCGTTCTCATAACGCTTCCGCTTACGGTCTACGAGGGTACATGGACGATACTCTTCCCTCTCCTTGCTATGCATCACCATGATCTTGCGTGTGCGTAGGAATTTTTTTGAAATTACTACGTTCCCCAACACAATTTCCTTTGGGTATCCTATGAAGACACATTTCTCTGATTTGGGTTCGAGCTTATCAGGTTGAAGCTTTTTCACATAAGCATCGCAGCCCCAAACTTTAAGAAACGATAACTTGGGTTTCTTGCTAAACTACAGTTCATATGGTGTCGTCTCAACGGATTTTGATGGTGCCCTATTTAACGTGAATGCAGCCGTTTCTAAAGCATAACCCCAAAACGATAGCGGTAAATCAGTAAGAGACATCATAGATCGCACCATATCTAATAAAGTGAGGTTACGACGTTCGGACACACCATTACGCTGTGGTGGTCCAGGTGGCGTGAGTTGCGAAACTATTCCGCATTGTTTCAAATGAATACCAAACTCATAACTCGAATATTCACGTCTACGATCAGATCGTAGAAACTTAATTTTCTTGTTATGATGATTTTCCACTTCACTCTGAAATTCTTTGAACGTTTCAAATGTTTCAGACTTATGTTTCATCAAGTAGATATACCCATATCTTCTCAGATCATCTGTGAAAGTCAGAAAATAACGATCCCCGCCATGAGCATCAACACTCATCGGACCGCATACATCAGTATGTATTGTTTCCAATAAGTCTGTTGCACGTTCCATTGTTCCGGAGAATGGAGTTTTAGTCATCTTGCCCATGAGGCATGGTTCGCAAGCATCAATTGATTCCAAAAGCCCATCAGAATGGAGTTTCTTCATGCGCTTTACACCAATATGACCCAAACGGCAGTGCCACAAATAAGTTGCTCTATTATTATTAAACTTATATCTTTTGGCTTCAATACTATGAATATGTGTATCACTACTATCGAGATTCAATAAAAATAGACCACTCATCAAGGGTGCATGACCATAAAAGATATTACTCATATAAATAGAACAACCATTATTCTCTGTTTAAATGAATAACCGTATCGCATCAAACAAGATCCAAATATAATATTCATGCTTAACGATGGCACCAAATAACAATTATTCAGGTCTAAAACTAATTTCGAAGGTAGATGTAGATGTAGTGTGCCGACCGCGATCACATCGACTTTGGAACCATTCCCCATGCGCATAGTCACCTCGTCATTAGCCAATCTCCGCTTAATCCGTAGCCCCTGTTTCGAGTTGTAAATATGAGCAACATAACCAGTATCAAATACCCAGGCGCTACTGCGAGCATTAGTAAGGTACACATCAATAACATGTATATCAAATATACCTTACACTTTGCCATCCTTCTTATCCGTCAAATACTTGGGGCAGTTCCGCTTCCAGTGACTAGTCCTTTTGCAGTATAAGCACTCAGTCTCAGGCTTAGTTCCAGACTTGGGCTTCTTTACTTGAGCAGCAACTTGCTTGCCGTTCTTCTTGAAGTCCCCCTTCTTCCCTTTGCCCTTCTTCTTGAAACTAGTGGTCTTGTTGACCATCAACACTTGATGCTCCTTCTTGATTTCTACCTCTGCAGCCTTTAGCATTGCGAAGAGCTCGGGAATTGTCTTATCCATCCCTTGCATATTATAGTTCATCACGAAGCTTTTGTAGCTTGGTGGCAGTGATTGAAGAACTCTGTCAATGACACTATCAACAGGAAGATTAACTCCCAGTTGAGTCAAGTGGTTGTGGTACCCAGACATTCTGAGTATATGTTCACTTACATAACTATTCTCCTCCATCTTGCAGCTATAGAACTTATTGGAGACTTCATATATCTCAATTCGGGCATTTGCTTGAAACATTAACTTCAACTTCTGGAACATCTCATATGCTCCATGACGTTCAAAACGTCGTTGAAGTCCCGATTCTAAGCCGTAAAGCATGGCACACTGAACTATCGAGTAGTCATCAGATTTGCTCTGCCAGACGTTCATAACATCTGGTGTTGCTCCTACAGCGGGCTTTGCACCTAGCTGTGCTTCCAGGACGTAATTCTTTTGTGCAGCAATGAGGATAATCCTCAAGTTATGGACCCAGTCCATGTAGTTCCTACCATCATCTTTCAACTTAGCTCTCTCTAGGAACACATTAAAATTCAAAGGAACAGTAGCACGGGCCATTTATCTACAATAACATAGACATGCAAAATACTATCAAGTACTAAGTTCATGATAAATTAAAGTTTAATTAATCATATTACTTAAGAACTCCCACTTAGATAGACATCCCTCTAATCATCTAAGTGATCACGTGATCCATATCAACTAAACCATGTCCAATCATCACGTGAGATGGAGTAGTTTTCAATGGTGAACATAACTATGTTGATTATATCTACTATATGATTCACGCTCGACCTTTCGGTCTCAGTGTTCTGAGGCCATATCTGGATATGCTAGGCTCATCAACTTTAACCCGAGTATTCTGTGTGTGCAAAACTGGTTTGCACCCGTTGTATGTGAACATAGAGCTTATCAGACCCGATCATCACGTGGTGTCTCGGCACGATGAACTGTAGCAACGGTGCATACTCAGGGAGAACACTTGTACCTTGAAATTTAGTGAGAGATCATCTTATAATGCTACCGCTGTACTAAGCAAAAGAGATGCATAAAGGATAAACATCACGTGCAATCAATATAAGTGATATGATATGGCCATCATCATCTTGTGCTTTTGATCTCCATCTCCAAAGCACCGTCATGATCACCATCGTCACCGGCTTGACACCTTGATCTCCATCGTAGCATCGTTGTCGTCTCACCACCTATTGCTTCTACGACTATCGCTACCGCTTAGTAACAAAGTAAAGCAATTACATGGCGATTGCATCTCATACAATAAAGCGACAACCATATGGCTCCTGCCAGTTGCCGATAACTTTGTTACAAAACATGATCATCTCATACAACAATTTATATAATCACGTCTTGACCATATCACATCACAACATGCCCTGCAAAAACAAGTTAGACGTCCTCTACTTTGTTGTTGCAAGTTTTACGTGGCTGCTACGGGCTTGGTAAGAACCGTTCTTACCTACGCATCAAAAACTACAACGAATTTTCGTCAAGTGTGCTGTTTTAACCTTCAACAAGGACCGGGCGTAGTCACACTCGATTCAACTAAAACTGGAGAAAGAGACACCCACTAGCCACCTATGTGCGAAACACATCGGTAGAACCAGTCTCATGAACATGGTCATGTAATGTCGGTCTGGGCCGCTTCATCCAACAATACCGCCGAATCAAAGTATGACATGCCGGTAAGCAGTATCACTATTATCGCCCACAATTCTTTGTGTTCTACTCGTGCATATAACATCTACGCATAGACCTGTCTCGGATGCCACTGTTGGGGAACGCAGTATTTCAAAAAAATTCCTACGACCACGCAAGATATATCTAGGAGATGCATAGCAACGAGAGGAGAGATTATGTCTACGTACCCTCGTAGACCGATAGCGGAAGCGTTTAGTAACGCGGTTGATGTAGTTGAACGTCTTCGAGATCCAACCAATCAAGTACCGAACGCACGGCACCTCCGCGATCTGCACACCTTCAGCTCGGTGACGTCCCTCGTACTCTTGATCCAATTGAGGCCGAGGGTGAGTTCCATCAGCATGACGGTGTGTTAACGGTGATGATGAAGTTCCCGACGCAGGGCTTCGCCTAAGCACTACGACAATATGACCGAGGTGGAAAACTGTGGAGGGGGCACCGCACACGGCTAAAGATCAACTTGTGTGTCTATGGGGTGCCCCCTCCCCCGTATATAAAGGAGTGGAGGAGGAGGAGGGCCGGCCACAAGGGGCAGGCCCAAGGGGGGGGATCCTACTCCTAGTAGGAGTAGGTTCCCCCTTTCCTAGTCCTAGTAGGAGAAGAAGGAAGGAGAGGAAGAAGAGAAGGAGGGGGGGGGGCGCTCCCCTAGCCCTAGTCCAATTCGGTTTGGGCTAGGGGGGCGCGTGCCACACCTTGGACTGCCTCCTCTCTTCCACCATTTTGCCCATGAGACCCAATAACTTCTCGGAGGGGGGGGGGGTGTGTGTTCCGGTACTCCGAAACTTATCTGAAACGACCCGAACCATTCCGGTGTCCGAATGTAGCCTTACAATATATGAATCTTTATGTCTCGACCATTTTGAGACTCTTTGTCATGTCCGTGATCTCATCCGGGACTCCGTATTTATTGAGCCATTTAGCCAAAACACAAAGACCATGACAAGATATTAACGCTGCTAATGCGTGATTTCGGAGCCAACCAGACTAGCGCATGCAGCGGGTGCCCGCTTCCTTTTTTGCATGCAGCCAATCATGGCCACGTCCAGCAGTAACAGACCAGTCCATATTCATTGCATGAAGCTGGTTGGTATTCCGATTCTGCAAGCAGCTGGCCGCTCGCATTTTCAACCAATCGTGCACATGCCTAGCGAAGGGAATTGAGGTAATTGTCTAGCGGCCTTGTTAAAACGGACGCAGTTGGGTGGCTAGCAGGCCCAATAAACCCAGACGAAGATAGTACTTATTAGATGATGAGTTCTTAGAGTGACAGAAACTTAAACCCTAGTTTATACGCTATTTCGTAAGAAGCTGATTTGGATCCATATGTTTTATACTATGTCTAGATTTATTTTAGTTCTTCTTTGGTAGTTGCGAATACTTGCGAGAGTAGAACGAGTTGAGACGGATGTTGATGGTTTGATTGTCAGCATTGGAGATGCCCTAACAGTTTTCTCATGCAAACATTTGTTACATAATGAAAATCATAATGACTGAATTAATATTCTACACGAAACTATAAATCCAATTCGGTATCGGTATAGTTAAATCCATTTCCCGGAACCATTCCAATTCTAGGCTTGGGCGGGCAAAGCCGGCCAACAGGCACGAATTGCGCCGGCGTTATCCTCCCCCTCCCACTTCCCACTGTCCACTCCAAGCAGCTAGTGGCCGTCTCCTCTTCCCCCGCTTCCCCATGGCCACCTCCCACTTCCTCGCCGCCGCCGCCGCCACATCTTCCTCCTCCGCCGCCTTCCGCCCCCCTCTCCGCTTCCTCTCCCTGCCGCCTCCTTCTCTAACCCTCAGCCGTATACCCTCTTCCTCTCTGGCCTATTACTTTACTGTGTATCTATGCTGCCGCGTCTTGTGCTGATGCACGTGAGTTCCGTTCGCAGGGCGGCGGCCGTTCCCGGTGGTACGCGCGGCCGACGCCGACGCTAAAGAAAGTGCGCGCCGTTCCTTGTGAAGTTCAGCTTGTTCTGCGATTGATTCCTGGGCGTTTCGGCTGAAGTTCTGACGTGTGATTTGTTTTACTGTGTTGGGCACGGTAGCAACGAAGCCGAAGGTCCCGGAGAACGCGCCGGCGGCGGGGTCGAGCTTCAACCAGCTGCTCGGAATCAAGGGCGCCAAGCAAGAAGACGTGAGTCATTAATCTGCTCCCATGAACTGGTTTCTCATCGCAATATTAGTATTTATGGATCCAAATCGGAGTCGTTTGTTAGTTGGCTGGTTGGTCAGGCATGCGTTGAATTCGGGATTCAGCATGCAGCAGATGCAAAGTGTCTGGCTGTGGATGCTGAAATTTATGAATTTCACCTTTTTGTGGAGTATGTTTTATGGAGTTGCGAGCATGGCTTGTGTGTACTAGCTTTGTGCTTAGACTAATCACTATCTAGCTAATTTTGTGTAGGGACTAGAAATGATAATTTGCTCATTAACCCCCTCTTTATCATGCTGCATATACAGAACATATGGAAGATCCGCCTTCAACTTACTAAGCCGGTGACATGGCCTCCGCTTGTCTGGGGTGTACTTTGTGGAGCAGCTGCCTCTGGTATGCTTTATCGACTATTATGGTTTCTATCTGTACATGAATAGTTTATACTTAAGTGGAGTTGGAGTTGGAGTTGGACAGCTATATTTTTCCATATGAGATGCATCGTTGTTACATTGTGCCACATTCCTTAGATTTGCTAGTCATCTGTAACATGGTGATTTAAGTTGTGCTGGCTTGCAATGGTGTCGATATGATCTGTGGGCCTACAGTATCTTTCTCACTATCCTTGGTCCCATATATTTATTTTGGAGTGGACCAAAGAATTGAATATTGATTGACTACAGGAAACTTCACCCAATTTCTGCAACAAAACAACACATGGCAACTCAACAATACTATTCTCCCCTCTTGTCAGACGTCTAGAACTTCTAGCGTTTAGGATGAGAATACAATACCATTATGGCTTCTGTGCTAATGAATGCTGTTCCTCTTGGTGTACAATGCAACTGTTATGCTTATTTGAACCTCTCATGCTGCAGGAAATTTCCACTGGACAGTTGAAGATGTTGCAAAATCTATTGTTTGCATGTTAATGTCTGGTCCATGTCTTACAGGATACACGCAGGTTTATTTTAGATTCGTCGTGTTTGATCTATTCATATTTTGCAACCTCACATGTTTCATGGAAAACTATTTTTACTAAAGAATATGTCAGCTTCAAAAATTATTGCTTGTAGACAATTAATGACTGGTATGACCGAGACATCGACGCTATTAATGAGCCTTATCGTCCTATTCCTTCAGGAGCTATATCAGAAAATGAGGTATGACCATCTCCGGGAGTGAGATTTATTCCATGGCAACTGCTAATTAGAATTTTGTTTACTTTCATGACTTTAATAAACTATTTACCACTTTGTAGGTTTATTTGTCACCACATTTTATTTTAGCAATGAAAAAAATATTTAATTCCCGGAAACGTTCATTCATATATTTGTCATTGTATCATCGATTACTGGGCATGTGTATGCATGCTTTGTTGGAGACAATATTGCCTCTAATGCAGTCCAGTTGAATTGTAATCAGGTTTGTGTTTGCTTGCCGTAAGTCTAAGTAATGCTAGTCCGATTAGGGTTTAGTTAGTTCTAATTAGGACAGTTTTTTTTACGGGCATGTGTTGGAGTTGGTTTCCGATTTTCCATGCCTTGGTGCTAGTTGATTCGGATATGAGTATAGGTCTACGTGCTGGCCAGGACTCAGTAGTAATTCGATTCCGAGTTGTGCTAACTGCTAATTGTCCTAAGTTGAGTAGGTCTAGCTTTAGCTAGCTTTGGTCTCATATATACGTGCACAAGGGCTGTGAGATTGTATGCTGGATTGGGAAATAAATAAAAAGAAGAGGGGCACAATATGTGCCTTTTTTTCGAAAAGGGGGAATTCCCCGGCCTCTGCATCAGAAAGATGCATACGGCCATCTTATTAACCAAATAAAGTAGTGCCAACATGGTTCGAAGGTCTCCACAAGTAATAACGAAGCAAAGAAAGCTCACACAGAGCCAAAAAGGCTAGAAACACCCACTAGCCATGAAAAGACGCCACAGCCGGCTGGCTAGAATTAGATAGGTAAACTACATGCCTATCCTATTACATGACCGCCATCCAAACCGGTTGAAGATATCCCGAGCTACCATCTCCCAGCGGAAAGACCCAGTAACCAAATGCTCCCTGGCCTCTGTCGGGGTGAGTAGCGACCACGAACGGATCAGTGCCGTAGTTCGGAATATAACCTGCAAAATATGGATACATGATATTCTGTTAAAAACCAAATCATTTCTGCAAGTCCAGATAGTCCACAGCAAGGCACAAACTCCAACCCGAATGTGTCTCGCGAAGTCAGGCTCAATCCCATTAAGCCATGTCCCAAATAACGCGTTAACAGAATTCGGTGGATTGATATTAAAAGCAATGTGGACCGTCTGCCAAAGTACTTTGGCCAACGGGCAATCGAAAAAAAGGTGTTTGATTGTCTCATCCCGAACACAGAAACTAGTAGGTCCTGTCCAATTACGCTTTATCAAGTTGTCCTTGGTTAAAATAACTTGTTTATGGACAAACCACATAAACACTTTTATTTTCAAAGGAACTTTGACATCCCAAACATGCTTGGAAGTAGGAATGGAGTTTGAATTAATAACATCAATATACATTGATTTAACAGTGAATACTCCGGACTTAGTCAATTTCCAGCGTACTTCATCGGGTTGTTGGGAAAGCTGGACCTCCATCAGTCTCCTAACTAGACGGAGCCATTCTTCCCAATGATTGCTCGCTAGCGTCCGTCGGAACTGAATATTAAGGGGGATAGATTGAAATACCGATGCGACAAACACTTCACGTCGTTGAACAATACGGTACAAAGACGGATATTGGATGGCCAAAGGTGTCTCGCCGAGCCAAGTATCCTCCCAGAAACGTGTACTAGTGCCGTTTCCAATAACAAACTTCATCCTATTAAACAAAGATTGTTTGACTTTCATCAGACCTTTCCAGAAAGGTGAATCGGTCGGCCTGACTGTAACCTGGGACAAAGTTTTTGTCTGGAGGTACTTGGTGCGAAGGATTTGAGCCCACATGGATTCATTCTCCGTTGAGAGCTTCCACAACCACTTGCTAAGAAGGCATCTATTCTTAACTTCTAGATTCTCAATACCGAGACCCCCTTGGTCTTTCGGTCTACAAATGATATCCCATTTAGCAAGCCGATATTTTCGTTTAAGCTCATCACCCTGCCAAAAGAAACGCGATCGATAGAAGTCCAATCTCTTCCTAACCCCAACTGGGACCTCAAAGAACGATAGGAGAAACATAGGCATACTCGTGAGCACCGAATTAATCAGGATTAATCGGCCTCCGTATGACATGAGCTTACCCTTCCAACAACTCAGTTTCTTCTCAAATCGGTCCTCGATGCACTTCCACTCTTTGTTTGTCAGCCTACGATGGTGGATTGGAATACCCAGGTAAGAGAAGGGTAACTCTCCCAACTCGCACCCAAACAATTGCCTATAAGCCTCCTGTTCGTCTTTGGCTCTACCAAAGCAGAACAACTCGCTCTTATGAAACTTAATCTTTAACCCGGTCAATTGTTCAAATAGGCATAACACAAGCTTCATATTTCTCGCCTTGGCCAAGTCATGCTCCATAAAGATAATTGTATCATCAGCGTACTGAAGGATGGAAACACCTCCATCAACAAGATGAGGTATCAATCCACCTACTTGACCATTTTCCTTAGCCCTTCCTATCAAAATTGCTAACATATCCACCACAATGTTAAACAAGATAGGGGACATCGGATCTCCTTGTCTTAGGCCTTTATGTGTCTGGAAGTAATGACCTATGTCATCATTAGCTTTAATTCCCACACTACCTTTTTGCGTAAATGAGTCAACTTGTCGGCGCCAGGCTTCATCAAAACCTTTCATACGCAATGACTGTTGGAGGAATGGCCATTTGACCTTATCGTACGCTTTCTTGAAATCCACCTTAAAAATTACTCCATCTAATTTTTTGGAATGGATTTCATGGAGCGTTTCATGCAGGACGACCACCCCTTCAAGGATATTTTTGTCCGGCATGAAAGCAGTTTGGGACTGTTGCACCACAGAATGCGCAATCTGTGTGAGCCTATTAGTCCCTACCTTGGTGAAAATTTTGAAACTAACATTGAGGAGGCAGATCGGCCTGAATTGCTCAATTCGCACAACATCCGTTTTCTTAGGAAGCAGTGTGATAGTTCCAAAATTCAAGTGAAATAACTGAAGCTGTCCAGAGAACAGATCATGGAACATAGGTAGCAAATCCCCCTTAATAATGTGCCAGCACTTTTTATAGAACTCGGCCAGGAATCCATCCGGTCCGGGAGCCTTATTGTTTTTCATCTGTGCAATAGCATCAAACACCTCCTTCTCTGAGAACGGGGCAACCAGAATATCATTATCGGCAGCCGATAGCTGAGGCACATCCTCAATCCTGGACTCATCGAGGGACACACAATTATCCTCCGGAGGTCCAAATAACTGCTTATAATACTCGGTAATATAAGTTTTTAGGTTATCCTGTCCTAAAATAGTGCCCTCATCTTGTTCAAGCTGAAAGATACGCTTCTTTCTGTGTTTACCATTAGCTATCAGATGAAAGAATTGAGTATTCGCGTCCCCTTGGACCACTTTGCGGACTTTAGCACGCAAAGCCCACTTCAATTCTTCTTCGCGGAGCAGTTCTTTCAACCTCTTCTCCGCCTCAGTTTTAACCTGAAGCTCAGCTAGCAGTAAAATAGTGGACTCGGCCTTAATGTCCAGGGCATGTATAAGAGAAAGGAGTCTATCCTTTTCAATCTTATACACACCACTGAGGTGCTTAGCCCAACCCCGTAAGGAACTTCTCAAATGCCTAATCTTATTCTGCCAACGCTTGATCGCAGTCGTGCCTCCTGCACCTCTCTCCCATTCCCTGGCAATCAAGTCCAAGAACCCCTCGCGTTCGAACCATGACATCTCGAAAGAAAAGGTGTTCTTGTTACCTACGTGGTTCGGCTCCCCTGAGTCCACGAACAAGGGTGTGTGATCGGATATTCCCCTGGAGAGAGCTTGCACCGTAACCAGAGGGAACTTTTGTTCCCACTCCACGCTCGCAAGAACTCGATCAAGTTTTTCATAAGTTGGGTTTGGCAGAGCATTAGCCCAGGTAAACTTTCTACCAGAAAGCTCAATCTCCCTCAGATCCAAGCTTTCAATAATGGTATTGAACATAAACGACCATCTGCCGTCAAAGTTATCATTGTTCTCCTCTCTCCTCCTGATGATATTGAAATCACCTCCAACTAAAATTGGAAGCTGTTCTGACCCACAGATTCGAACAAGGTCCGCCAGAAACTCCGGTTTGAGCTCGGGCTGTGCGGCACCATAAACCGCCACCAAAGCCTAGTTAAACCCATCCATCTTAGACCTGACTCGAAACTTCACCACGAAGTCACCCATCACTACACTTCGTACTTCAAGCGAATCGCATCTCACACCGAGTAAGATACCACCCGATCTTCCTCGCGGAGGGAGGCAATGCCAATCGAAATCAATACCACCCACAAGAGAGGAAAGAAACCGGGGCGCAAAGTTTTCTCTGCCAGTCTCCGATAGAGCAACAAAATCTAACTTCTGCTCTAAAGCTGCCTCAGCAAGGAACCTTCTTTTAGCCAAGTCCTTCAGACCTCTGCTATTCCAAAAGATTCCTCTCATATTTCATCATGGAATTTTTTAGTGATTCGAATCCTAGCACTCCTACGAACTGCGGAATCAGGATAGATCTTCCGTTTCCACTTACGTTTTGGTTTGCTAGGCTCTGACACGCGGTCCTCATAACCGGGTTCACTTAAACTACCAGCATCATTCTCTATGGGTACATCATCGTCCTCAGACACATGATTTGGAGGTGCTAGATCCGCACACAGATTATCGAGCACTCTAACCCCTAACGCATCAATCTCATCATCATTCATTGGTTTAACCGCTGCAAGATTACGAAGTCTCTAAGACACGTTCCGCCTCCAAATCTAACAGATCATTGACCGAATTAGTAATCTCACTATCCGTGGCACCTAGTGAAACTCCTAATTGGTTTGCATTATTTATAATCTCCTCATTAGAAAAATGCAATAAAGAGTTAGATATGTTGACGGACATACCAGAAGATAATGCAGCCTCCTGCAGCTTGGCTGCCCTCATAGCGCACCGCTGCTGCATATCATCCACCTTCGGGAACTCGTGGATGCGAGCACTCATCCGTCTCCCCGTCGAGACGGGGTCCGGGATCCCGCCAAAAGCAACAACCTCCTCCCTAGTAAAACCTGGCGCTGAGTCCCTCAAAGGATCAACCGAGGTTACTAGAGAAGGCGGCTGCGGGCTCCCAAGCCCCTCAGACAGGTGCCCCACGCCGGGGTCCACGGCCACCGGTGCGATCGGAGAGGGGATGACGGGGGCCGCCTGCCCGCGCCCTCCTCCCGCCCCACCCGCCGGTGCAGACGGAAGAACTGTCGGCGAAGGAGAGGCGGTCCTCCAGACCGCCGGGGAAGAAGGATGAGCCAGGGCCTCCTGCCCCAACCCTCCCCCCAACGCAGCAGATGGCGTAGGTGTCGCCGCCACCACCGGAGTAGCAGGAGCCGAGGCCACCTGCCTCGGGCTCCCTCCCCCGGCGCTGGCCGACTCCAACGTGACCGACGTCGCCGGCGTCGGGATATGGAGGAGAGACGTCAAGGCCTCCTGCCCCGACCCCCCTCCTCCCAACACCAGCTCACAGGTAGCAATCCGCACCGGATCCTCGACCACAAGAGGAGGGGAAAGAGAAGCGACCTCCGGCTCCCCCACCCCAACTCCATCCAGAGTCCTCGCCGATGAGGCCCTCACCAAGCGTCCAGGCACAGAACCGCCAGCCCCCTCAAACTCCAACAGAGGAAGCGTGCGCTCAAACATATCATCAGAGTCTACCCGGTCACTCCAAAGTCTGGGAGGCGCTGATGCTGGCTCAAAAGACCCGAACCGCAACGAGGTCATAGGCACCGATGGCGATGCTGCCGGCTCACCCTGGTCCCATCCCCAGGCAACTGAGCATCTGGGCGAGATCCGTTAGACCCCTCTCGTGTGGACTCATCAGTCTGTGCCCCATTGGCTCCCGCACCGCCATCACCCTCATGCATATCAACATCATTCCCATTAACCGCATCAGCAAACAGATCTGTGTCCTCAAACTCAATATCGAGCGGGAACACCTCTCCCCTATAAGTCCAGTTGACCACATCAGGCACGAACTCAATATCCAGAACACTGACTAAAAGCCGGACCACCCCATGAGCCCGGGTAAAAGCCATATCAACTCTCTCCGTCTTCCCAACCAACATACCCAAACTGGCCACAACTCGAACATCCTGCAAAGGCTTAGACGGGGCCCCTACAAACCGCAACCAGACCTGCGTAAGCGGCTTTCCCTTAGGCTCCACCTTCTTCCACTCGTGGAACTCTAGAATGCACGATGTGCCAGGAACTCTACACAAACCAAAGCTCAACAACCGCTGCAAGTCATCCACCATGGGAAAATCAACCTTATAGGCCTTATCCTCGAGAACCACCAGCTCCCACCGAAAGTCCCCCGGAGCCAGCTCCTGCAGCCTCCGCACGATCTGAGCCTCAGTCACCTCTCCCTGGGTAGCTTTCACAACCCCGGTGGTCAAGCTCGGGGTCTCATCCGGAATCTCTCGCGCAGCCGGTGATTCAAAGAACATAAGCTCATCACAGTAGACTCCATACACAGTCAGCGACGGAGCCTGGTCACGCAAGAACGGGCACTCCCCCGAGGCATGAGCCGGCTTGCCGCATGTCTCACACAGCTCGGCCACGCACTCAGCAATGAAATGGCCCTTCTCCCATGTGTTGGTGATTTTTGATGTGATCGATCCTTGGGAAAAATCCAATATGCCTCTGTAAGTAGATTCTACATGCATAAAACGAACTTGTTGATTTCTTATCTTTTGAGGGAAAAAAAAGATAATGGAGGCTTTTGTTATCCCCAGACGCTGCATCATAGATGCATTGCAAAGTTTATCTCGACTATGAAAACATTATCTTTTCAGCAATGTGTCATATTGTTTCTCCTTTCCTTTTCATAAAACAACCACTGTAGAATATCCTAGTATTTCCTTTCCAAAGTTTATGCTAGAGAATGCATGTAGGACTTCTATAACTGTTAAGCAGACTTCTCAAATATATTACTGTCACAACCACATGCTTACAAGATGTTTAGTTATCTGTGTCTATATGTCCTTTTTCTTATTCGATTTCACATGTACTTGTTTCTATTTTCTTTCAATAAATATTGTAAGCATATTTATGTTATAAGTTGACCCTTTTCATCTGCCCTATTATCCAGTGATGGTGCATGAATAAAAGACATCAATTCTTAGGATGCTACACCATTTGTAGAATGCTACACACGGACTTTGCCTTTATGTTTTTAGGTCATTATAAACAATAGACAATGCATTTTTCGTGCCATAAGTCCAATATCTCATTTAAAATATACCGCTGGATCATTTGATATTATTTTTGAGCAAGATACTGTGTAATAAAAGATGGTTGCGTGTATCAATCCATCCAGAGGCTGGGGGCGCTCCCTCATTTTTGTTTTTTTGGTTCAAAACATCAAAACTTCATAACTGGCATGTCCCTATAATTGCTTCCGCATGGGTTCTGTTCTCATTAGAGTCTGTGTTGTTGAAGTGTATATGTGGATTGCCTAGTGCTTTCCATCAGTTTGTACTTTTGGTTGCGTTGGATAGTGCATGAAGCTTAACATGTGTTTCACTTATATTGTAGCTTGAATATTATAGGAAAATACACAGGAGCTCCTGGGTGCTCCACATCCCTATACGAATATTAAATGTAAAAATACCAAAAAATCAAAAAAAAAATCTGAAATTTGGGGATATCAAACCTGGGTTCTCAATCAACTCCCGTGTGAAATTTCATGAAAAAATACAAGAAAACATACCCGCGGCGAAGGAAATACTGTCGAACAAAAATCTGCCCAAACAATTTTTTCTATACATAGGAAATTTTTGTCTTTTTTGCCACGAATACATTTCCAGGTTTGATATCCCAAAATCTCAGATTTGTTTTTTCAAATTTCTTGGTATTTTTTTGAATTTAATGTTCGTATAGGGGTGTGGAGCGCCCGGGTGCTACAAATCCACTTCCGAATATTATAGACATTATCTAGATGGCAAGTTGATTGATGTGATACTTTGTTTGAAATTGTTGTGCTTTACTGGTTGGAACCCCATTTTCGAATTGCCTTTTTATCCAAGCGGATTTGTTTTCTTATGAGATGATGAAGAATATGTATTGCTACAGTCTTCTGTAGAACGTTTCAAACAAAATTGGCTTCTTATAATGACAAGCTTCCGATCGTCCGATCTTACTCTAAAGGCTGATGTCAGATGTCTACTGAGAATTGACATGTCTTACTAATGTTGTTGATTGGATCCAGGTAATTACTCAGATCTGGGTATTATTGTTAGCAGGTCTTGGGTTGGGTGCTTTGTTAGACGTATGGGTAAGTCACAACAAGACTTACTTTAGTATACTAAGAGGTTGAAGATACGTTCCTTCTTTGCTTATTCTCTAGTTTCATTTCAGGCAGGGCATGATTTTCCTATTATTTTCTACCTTGCTCTGGGTGGATCCTTGCTTTCTTACATATATTCAGCGCCGCCTCTCAAGGTACTTGAGTACTTGTGTTCGATTTTAGCATAGTACACTCTGTTGTGAACTCTTTGATAAAAAAAATGTCCATGTCTTATTATTCCTCATTTCAGCTCAAGCAGAATGGATGGATAGGAAACTTTGCTCTTGGTGCGAGTTACATTGGCTTGCCCTGGTAGGATGAAAGCTGTGAATATTTTTTTTCATGTTTAATAAGAGGATAATGTTCTGTTGGATGTCACCTATACTATATGCAAGAAGATGCATCTTTTTTCCCCGCTTTTTTGTGGTAACCACTAATTACTGTGGACTGTCTATCATTTTCAATGTAATGGACAAATTAGTTTGGATTTTATCAGACTACAATACCAAGTAGAAGGGATTGTATTTTCGTTAGTGGTAACATATTGCATTCAGTCCCAGCACAACTGTCACTTTCCTCTTCTCAAGAAAAAAAAACTCACTTTCCGAACATCAGAACCCTAGCCCATGACTGAGGAACTGCAAGTCCGTAACCAGTTCGCACTTGGTAGTTTGCTGATTGATTACCGAAGTTATTTAATCACGTTTATCAATACCACTCAGTATGTGCAAGAGCCAATTTACTTGGCTCCAACATAGACGCAACTTCCACTTCCCATCAGAAGTACAGGTGTGGCCTGAAGCTCAGTGCCGAGCTGTCGGGTGGGAATTTGTGAATTCTGTTGAGACTTAATTAGTTTGTGTTAAAATGTATAAAATACCATGAGGAATAATAGGGAAGAGAATTCCATATTAGGATTCAAGGACCAGAGTTACTCTACTAAGGTACCGTAAAATCCTTATATCTTTTGTGCAGGTGGGCTGGCCAGGCATTATTTGGAACTCTTACTCCTGATATTGTTGTCCTAACTACTTTGTACAGCATAGCTGGGGTATTTATATTTCATGATCTGTTTGCTTGTTTGCAATCCTGTATACCATGATCGCTAACTGTTTTTCCTGGCTTTGTAGCTAGGGATCGCTATCGTGAATGATTTTAAGAGTATCGAGGGGGATAGAACTCTGGGACTTCAGGTTATTATTCTTTTTGCCTATATTGTAGGTTTATTGTCAAAGCATATCTGTTTACCATTTTACCTTTTTGTAGTCACTCCCTGTTGCCTTTGGTATGGAGACTGCAAAATGGATATGTGTTGGAGCAATCGACATCACTCAATTATCTGTTGCAGGTAAAGATACAAAATTTTCATTTCTTTCTTCCTTCATGGCTTACTATTAAGCCATTGGCTGAACATATAATTGAGTGGCCACGTGGAACATGTGGTTTGCAACCCAAACTTGACAAAAAAACATATACTCCCTTCGTCCCACAATATAAGAACGTTTTTCAAGCTAACATAGCTTGAAAAACGTTTTTATATTGTGGGACGGAGGGAGTAATAGAGTAGTTCATGGATTTATGCGACTACCTAGTACCTACCATACCATAATGTCATGGGCCAGCTGCGAAAATAGATCGTACTTTATGTTGAGAAGTGAATAGATCATACTACAACTTTTCAGCCTAATGATGGAAGCTTTCATGGAACCTTGGAAGGCAGTTGGTGTTAGTCATAACGACAGAAGATGTGTTTAGTGAAGAAAAAAAGATGTTCAGCGTTACCAGAAAGTTTCAGATGTTGGCAAACTACACCCAAAGCTTGCCGTAGTATAACTATTTTCTGTTTTTGTTGGGCCGAACAAGAGTGCCTGAATTTGAATTGTCCTACAATCTACCAGTATAAATTAGGGAGCAGAGGAAACTTACGTTCATTCGCTATCTATTTATCTATCTATCTATCCTGAATTTATGTTGGGAACTTGCCCTAATCTTGTAACTCCATTTTCAGCCTACCTCCTGAGCACTGGTAAGCTGTATTATGCCCTGGCACTAGTTGGACTGACAATTCCCCAGGTGATCTTGCAGGTGAGCTGACCAATCTTTTTGGACCTTGGATATAATTATTTCTCGTTATTGTATTTCAGATGTTCCCACTCCCCCAGAATTTCCTATTCACACGGTCACATGAAATAAGTGAAAATCATTTAGATGACTTATATTATGAACAAAAGCTTTATCTGCAAGGCTTGTCAGACTGTCCTTTAGCACTTACTCCCTCCATTCACAAATATAAGATGTTCTAACTTTTTTCTAAATCGGATGTATGTAGACACCTCCATTCACAAATACTCCATAAGATGTTCTAACTTTTTTCTAAATCAGATGTATATAGACACGTTTTAGTTTGTTTATTCACTCATTTCAGTCCGTATGTAGTCCATATCGAAATATCCAAAACATGTTATATTCGTGAACGGGGAGAGTAATAAACATGAAAAGAAAACACTGACTTTGCCACTTACGTTGTGTACATTCTAACCCTTGATTTCATGGAGCAGTTCCAGTACTTCCTGAAGGACCCCGTGAAGTACGACGTCAAATACCAGGTGCGCGCGGTCGTCGTCTCCCCCTGCATTCTTTTTCTTTTTCTCCAGTCAGCATCCACGGCCTCTCCCAAAACTGCATCTTATCGTGCCGCCGCCATCTGATCGTGCTTAATGCAGGCGAGTGCGCAACCGTTCTTCGTGTTCGGCCTGCTGGTTACTGCCCTGGCGACCAGCCACTGACGGACGGACAGACCTCAAATCAAGCTGGATGCTTTGGATGAGGAGGCATTTTGTACACACCAACACAGATAGTGGAATAAATCTGCAGCAACAACATCAAGAAGGCCTCCCTGAATGCTGAAGATGGAAACGTTAGGCGGTGGCTCTTTCCTTCTGCTGCCGTGCCGTGCCTTAGTGCGCGTAGACCGTAGGTGCACGGTGCCAGGTTGTTTGTTTGTGATGTTATCAGTTGGCTGTATAACGTAATTTTGGATACGATACGGTACGTGACAATGGTTTATGATCAGATTGTTTCTCCTGGAAAGTGCATTTCGGTAAAGCCTCTCCTTCCGTTCCAGAGGAGCATCATTCATGAGAAAATGAAAAAAAAAGGGCCGTCTTGTGCTGGAAAACAGTGCTGCATAATCCTTTTTTTCTAGGGTAATAAATTCTAAGTTCTAAAATTCAAGAAGGGACTTATTTTTTCCAAAAGATTAGTCTTGTACTTGCAGCAATATTGCCCGTTATGAATGTCTAGGCCTAGGCATTCAAGTGCCGTCCTTATCCGCTGCTACTGCCAGAACACTACCTCCTGCATGCTCACATTCTAACTGGTGGCATTGGCTAGTTTGGTGGCTGGTGATGCGGCACGTAGAGTTCTCGTTTAAATCAGGAGAAGTTTTACGGTAAACAATAAAAAACCGGGAACACCAACAATTAGCAAAGCAGAAGTAGCACACTACAAAGCTTCAGATTTCAGCAACGACGACTTACATTACTGGAAACACAAGGATACAGCGGAAAGCTGGTGTGGGAAGAGAGGCCGGACCAGCCGCCGGAGCCACAACCACACTTCCGACTGACACGGACACGACTCTGACTGACCATCAGTACCTAGTACGGACTACCGGCTACTATTAACCACCAAGCACACATGATCTAGTACATATGATCTCCTACATGCGTGCACACGTCAGGATCCCTGACCTACATTATTCATCCTGCAAGGTAAACCAACCAACTAAGCAGTCGTCTTGGTTGCTAGGCTAACGGATCATCTAGGACTTGGTCTTGAACTTGGACTCGTCGATGTCGATGCCCTCCCTGGCGGCGCGCTCGCCGCCGGACTCGTCGTTGGTGCTCAGCCCGCCCTTGCGCCCCATCTCGCGGTACCCCTCCTCCCCCATCTGCTCCTTGCGCGTCTGCCCGCCGCGGCTGCGCCCTGCCAACACCGTAGACACGACATGAGTAGCCGAAGCCACCAACACATAAGGTCGACGTGCATTGCTACGTACCTTCGGCGAGGTTCTCCTGCGCCTGGAGGTTGGTGCCGCCGGTACCGCCGGGGACGACGGTCTCGCCCTCGCGGGCCTTGCGGTCCAGCTGCGACCTCTCCTGCTGACCGGAGGCCATCGCTCACTCCTCGCTAGCTACTTCGACCTCAACTGGAAGGGAGCGTGTGTGCTCTACCGCTTCAGCTTGTGCGGTGCTTGTGGTTGCTTGTTTGATGCTGGTGATGGAGGTAGCGACGTCGCCATTTTATAGCCGGCGAGGAGGCGCGTCGCGGGCGCAGGAGACGGCGCGTGTGCGACGACGCGGACGCAAGCCTCTCCTCTTGCTGTCCCTGACGCATTGACACGCGTTGGGCGAGGCACCGGACGGATGCCACGTCCGGGCGTGCTTATCTGACGCAGCCACCGGAATGAGCTAGAGAGCTGAGGAGCCTAGCGTTGTCTTGGCACTGTCGTCCTGTCGGCGCGTAGGATCGTCCCACTACCGTACTTGTCACTCCCGTACGTGTGTTCGTCGTCGGCCGGTCGTACAAA
The DNA here is from genome assembly GCF_003073215.2 of Triticum urartu. Taxonomy (NCBI): domain Eukaryota; kingdom Viridiplantae; phylum Streptophyta; class Magnoliopsida; order Poales; family Poaceae; genus Triticum; species Triticum urartu. The sequence goes on along the minus strand of NC_053022.1, from coordinate 390,180,773 downwards.
CCAGACATGGATCGAGCGTCTACTGCTATTTTTTTCAAACAAAAAAGGTTAAACTCTTGCCTCTGCATCATCATAATGTACATAATTATTCTTATTAATTATTAAGCAGAGTTAGAAAAAGACAAACACGGCTTAGTCATTATGAAATGTATAGAACAAACATCTATCACTAATCTGACTTCTTTCAAGAAATAAGCGCTCTCACATCGCTGTGGTCACGTCCGGTCGAAGACAAACAAGACGAAGATTTTCATTCTTGTTGCCAAAACTAACCATTGAAGACTAGCACAATAGCAACAAGGTAACACCTTTGATAAGGTAACAGCGCAAGTTCAACGTTGCTGAGCCTAACCAATGAATGAAGGCCAGAATAATAGTTTTCACCTTGGACATGAAGTGGTGTTCCAATTATTATTTTGATGACGGACCATCTAGTAGCCACGCCAGTTTATCTGTGCTCCACGCCATTGTTTGTCGTCATCTTTGGCCTGTTGGTTATTGCCATGGCACCGGATGGTTGACGCGCCATCAGGTCCCCCAAAGGTACGCGTGTTTCTTGGCGGCTTGTCACAAATTCTCTTGCAAGCATGGGTGAATAAACTCTCCTATCATTTGAAAACCACTGACATATGCTCCCTGTATGGTCTGGAACGCGAGGATAAATTCCACGCAATGTGTAAGTGCCCTCATGCAGTCGAGCTTTGGAGGGCGATGACTAAAGACTGGATGCTCCGGGACATTAAGCCGGTGCGGCACACATGCCCGGATGGCTCTTTGACGTGGTTGAGCTGCTCTCAGGCACATCTTGCATGGCGCTCTTGATGACCACGGCAGACTGAGAAAAAGGTAAAATGGTCAAATAGAGTAAGATAATATGTTACCATCACATAACGCTTTCCAATGCAAAATAAGTCTATAAAGTAATAAATGAAGGTATCTATGTTACCACATATATGACACTACTCAATATGAAGATAATAACATAGACTAGTAACATATACTCTTCACTATGACTAGCCTAAGAGCTGGAGAGCGCCTAAGCTAGGGTGGCTCACACTAAACGTGGATGGTGCATAGCACATGCAGGCAATGTGGGCACGTGAATGGTGCTCCGAGACACGAGACAGCTCTGGTAGCATTATTTCCAGCTCGTGTCGACATCTCTTCACACGCGGTAATGCTCTAACTACATAACTCGCGGCGTGCAAGAAGGGAATTGCTCTTGCTTTGGAATGGAGCTCACTTCTGTTCATCGTTGAAACGGATAGTGCTAAAGTTGCTGCAATGATATCCAACCCCTCGGTTGATAGATCACAACTATGATGAGAGGGGAGAGAGAAATTAAGATCCAGCCTACTAAAAGGGGCAATAATCGTGTTAGTCATGAATTAGCTCAGATCGGGAGAGTTAAGATTAAGGCGTCCGTCCGGTTACGGTCCGGTCCTGAGGGAGTCGTAAAACTATGTGCACGGGGTAATCTTGAGCTAAGTTAATTAATACACAATCCTTCCCCCATGCAAAAAAGATTATTTCCCTAGTGACTAGCCATTGCAACCATAGCGAACATACTTGAAGTCAAACAGTGTTAGACTCTGTATATACTGGGCCCCACTTGTAATTATGTTGTACATCATTATATAATGAAAAGGTCACCCCACGTTTGGAGGTGTGCCAAAAACCCAAAAACCCTTGTCTAATATGGTATCCGACCTAACGATCTAATGTCTTCCGCTCCGCCTCCGCCACCAGCCGCCGCCGCCGCCGCTGCCTCAAGCGCCGCTGGCACCGCGGTTTCCTTCCCCGCCCTTCTGCCGCCGGCCCCCGTCCACATGGATCACTTGTTCCTCCCGCCGTCCCTCGCGCGTCTCCTCAACGTCGGGACTGCGCCCTACACGGCGGACGGATCGCTCGGCCACCTGCAGACCCAATCGGCGGGGTCTCTCTTCGCCGGCCCAGTGTCTTCCTTGTACGCCGGCGTCTCCTCTTCATCGCCTGCTGCTTCGGCCCGGTCCCAGCAACTGTCGCCGCTGCCGGCTGCCGTGCACTCCCTTGTGCCCGCGCCGCCACCAGCTACCGCGTCGCACCCGATGCGTGCGATCGCACCTGCTCCGGCTGCCTCCATCTACACCGCAGCCGGCCCTACTATTGCCGATGCCGCCCATGCCAATCACGGCGGCTACCCACTGTACGCGGCGCCGTACGGCCCGTCGCCACCTGCGCATCCCTCCTATGGTGTGTACCCTGGCCAGGGCGCGTACCCGGCTCCGCCGCCCTATGGGGCGCCCTACCCGTACGGCCCCTCGCACCTGTACGCAACGGCCACGGCGCCATCTGCACCAATGCCCTCTCCGACGCCATACGTGGATGCTGAAGCTGCTCTGGCCGCGATCTCCTCGCCACCGTTTTTATTCTCCCACCTCCTCCCGGTGAAGCTTAAACCGGACAATTATCTATATTGGCATGCTCAGGTGCTTCCTCTCCTTCGCAGTCATTACTTGGAGGGGTTCGTCAACGGTACACTGCCATGTCCACTGCCACATCATCCGATGTTCCGTGCGTGGATCGCTCAGGACCAAGCCATCCTCTCAGCCATCCAGTCTTCTCTGGGTGAGGGTGTGGCCGGGCTCGTCCTCTTTGCTTCGTCCTCTCATGAGGTGTGGGACATCCTGGAGTCGAGTTTCTCGTCTCAGTCTACTGCTCAATCCATGGCCATCCGTGCCAAGCTTGGTGAAACTCGCAAGGACAATGGTACGGTGACCACCTTCTACAACAAGATCAAGAAGTTGGCTGACACTCTTGCTTCCATTGGAGAGCCCCTTCGTGACAGCGAGTTCACATCCTTCATCCTAGCCGGCCTCGACAGCGACTACGACTCGCTTGCCGAGGTGATTAATGAACGCAAGGAGCCTCTTCGTCCTCAGGAACTCTACAGCCATCTCTTGTCAACGGAGCAACGGCTCAACGCGCGCCGCCCCGACGTCTCCATCGACTCCTCCGTCAACGCCGTGTACCGCGGCAAAGGCGGTGGCCGTGCCCCTCTGCAGCTTCCTCGGGAGGAGGGGGCAAGTCCGGTGGAGGTGCGTCCTCGGCACAACAGCAGCAGGCCCCGCGTCCTGGTGCCCCGGTAGTCGTCATTGACGGCCGCACCTGCGCCTGCTGTACCGCCTGTGGTGCGGCTCAGCCATGTCAGCTCTGTGGCCTGCCTCGCCATGTCGCCTCTCGCTGTCATCGCCGGTTCAAGACGGACTTCCTTGGCCTCGGCAATAATGGCAAGGGCAACGAGCGTCAAGTTAACATGGCGCAACAGGGTCACACCCCTTCTTATCCCGTTGATTCCTTCTTGGTACATGGATACTGGAGCAACCACGCACGTCACGAATGAGCTGGGCAAGCTAACTGTCCAGCAGCCTTACCATGGGCATGACAAGGTTCACACAGCTAACGGGGCAGGTATGCACATTTCGCATGTTGGTCAGGCATCACTTCTCACAAACACCTCTAGGACATTGCACCTTAGAAATGTTCTTCGTGTTCCCACGGTTGCACGTAATTTACTCTCTGTTCCTAAACTTACACAGGATAATAATGTGTGCTGTGAGTTTCACCCGTTTCATCTCTTTGTTAAGTATCGTGCCACGAGGAACATACTTCTTAGAGGTCTCTACCGCCATGGTCTATATGCTCTTGATGCCCCCACTGGCGTTCCCACTCCTGCTGCTGCGTTCCAAGTCTTCAGTGGCGTTCGTGTGTCTCCATCACTATGGCACTCTCGTCTTGGTCACCCAGCATCTCCCATTGTTCGCCATGTCCTCCATCGTCATGAGCTACCGTCCGAGTCTAGTAATAAAGATGCCGCTGTCTGTGATGCTTGCCAGCAAGGCAAGAGTCATCAGTTACCTTTTTCAGTTTCTACACATATAGTCAAAACTCCTCTTGAGCTTGTGTTTTCCAATGTATGGGGTCCTGCCCAGCTGTCCGTTAGTGGGCACGAATATTATGTCAGTTTCATTGATGCTTATAATCGCTTTACCTGGATTTATCTTCTTAAGCATAAGTCTGATGTGTTTAATGTGTTTTTACAATTTCAAGCACATGTTGAGAGACTCCTAGATCATAAAATCATTCATGTACAGTCAGACTGGGGGGGTGGGTGAATACCGCAACCTCAGTACTTTCTTTTGAAAAACTTGGAATTGCTCATCGTGTTTCTTGCCCACATACACATCAGCAGAATGGTTCAGCTGAACGTAAGCACCGTCATATTGTTGAAACTGGGTTAACCTTGCTTGCTCATGCCTCTGTCCCGTTTCGTTTTTGGAGCGATGCTTTTACTACAGCCTGTTTTCTTATAAATAGGCTTCCTTTGCGGCTCCTTCATATGAAAACTCCACTTGAACTCTTACTTGGTCAGACTCCTGATTGCACGTTTCTTAAAGTGTTCGGTTGTGCATGTTGGCCGCATCTCCGTCCATATAATAATCGCAAGCTTGAGTTCCGATCAAAGAAGTGTGTCTTTCTGGGGTATAGTTCTGTTCACAAAGGGTATAAGTGCCTTCATGTCCCGTCTAATCGTGTGTATATCTCCCGCGATGTTGTTTTTGATGAGCATGTTTTTCCCTTTGCTGCTCTTCCCTCACCTGACACAAGCTCCACACCGCCAATGCACCCATCCACTATATTGCCTGATCAATTTGTAGATGTTGCACATTCGCCCTCTTTGTTGTTTAACCATGGTGCAGGTATTGGGAGATGTGCGCGGCTTGAGCTCCTGGATGAGGTTGACACTCCGGCTCCCTCGTCCCCGACGGCTCCGTCATCACCACCTGCTCACGTCGATCGGCTGGCTTGGTGCATGTCCCATGCAACGAGCCCGCCTGTGCCCGTGATCGCGGCTGCTGCACCGCGCGTCACCACTCTGGCCCAGCCGCCGCTTTTGCTGACTGGCGCGTCGGCCCAGCGGGCCGTCACGTCTGCACCGGCGTCCTCGCCATCGACGCCTGGGCCGTCACCTGCACCGACGCATGGGCCGTCCCCGCCTGGGAGTCCCCCGCCATCAACGCCTGGGCCGTCGTCGCCTGGGAGTTCCGCGTCATCCTCGTCGCCTGTGCGGCACTTGTCCTGCTCGTCTGGATCAGCGTCGCCCTCGAGTGGGTCGGCGTCTCCTGCTGTGTCTTCCTCGTCACCGCCACCGACTGCATCAGCCTCTGCCATGACGGATGATGTGTCCCCTTCATCATCCTCACCATCGGTTTCGCCACCTGCTCCGCCCCCGGTGTTGCGTCCTCATACACGCAGCAAAAGTGGGGTGTTTCGTCCTAAGGAACGCAAGGATGGCACGGTGGCCTGGCTTGCGACTTGCATGGCGCAGGTGCAGTCCGACCCTACTGCTGAACCTCGGCATTTTTAGGCTGCCCTGAGTATCCCTCACTGGCGTACTGCGATGGAACAAGAATACCACGCTCTTCTTAAGAATGAAACGTGGCGACTGGTTCCTCCAAAGGCTGGTGTCAACATCATTGACTCAAAGTGGGTCTTCAAGGTAAAGAAACATGTTGATGGTTCTATCGAGAGATACAAGGCTCGACTGGTTGCTCGAGGATTCAAACAACGCCTTGGCCTTGATTATGAGGACACCTTCAGTCCAGTGGTCAAACCGACCACGATTCGGCTTCTACTCTCACTGGCAATTACCCGTGGATGGTCTCTTCGTCAGCTTGATGTTCAGAATGCTTTCCTTCATGGTGTTCTTGAGGAGGAGGTTTATATGCGTCAGCCTCCCGGTTTTGTTGATCCAGCTCGTCCGCAGCATCTCTGTCGTCTTGTTAAGGCACTCTATGGTCTGAAGCAGGCTCCGCGCGCTTGGCATGCGCGTCTTGGCACCACTCTTTGGGCTCATGGATTTGTTCCCTCTCTGGCCGATACCTCGTTATTTCTTCTTCAGCGACCTACAGTTACTATGTATCTCCTGGTCTATGTTGACGATATCATCATGGTCAGTTCCTCAGACTATGCTGCGGATCGCTTGGTTTCTGCTTTGAGTGCTGACTTTGCGGTTAAGGATCTTGGGCAGCTTCACTATTTCCTTGGCCTTGAAGTATTGTCTTCTGGTTCTGGCTTGACTCTCACTCAGCAGAAGTATTCTCTTGATATTCTTCGGAAGTCTGGTATGCTCCAGTGCAAGCCAGCTACTACACCTATGTCCTCCACTGACCGCCTATCTGCTCTCGATGGTTCTCTCCTCCCTGCTGATGAGGCTACTGAGTATCGCAGTATTGTTGGTGGCTTGCAGTACTTGACTATCACTCGTCCTGATATCTCCTATGCGGTCAACCGGGTCTGCCAGTTTCTTCATGCTCCTCGAGACTCTCACTGGGCTGCAGTTAAGCGCATTTTGCGTTACATCCGGTCCACGTCTTCTTATGGCTTGCATCTGCAACCGGCCCCCTCTGGCGTTCTCTCTGCGTTCTCTGATGCGAACTGGGCTGGGAGTCCGGATGACAGACGATCCACGGGGGGATATGCAGTCTTCCTTGGTTCGAACTTGATCGCCTGTAGTGCTCGTAAACAAGCAACGGTGTCTCGCAGTAGCACTGAAGCTGAATACAAAGCAGTTGCAAATGCCACAGCAGAGCTTATTTGGATACAGTTTTTGCTCAAAGAGTTGAAGGTTCCTCAGAAGCAGCCGCCGGTGCTTTGGTGTGATAATATTGGGGTGACGTATTTGTCTTCAAATCCAGTTTTTCATGCTCGCACCAAACACATTGAAGTTGATTACCACTTTGTCAGGGAACGTGTTGCCCAGAAACTGCTTCTTATCAAGTTCATCTCCTCGAAAGATCAACTTGCTGACATCTTCACGAAGCCACCGCCTCTTCCTCAGTTTGAAGGGTGTAGGCGCAATCTCAACCTAGTAAATTCTTCTGAGCACGGTTAAGATTGAGGGAGGGTGTTAGACTCTGTATATACTGGGCCCCACTTGTAATTATGTTGTACATCACTATATAATGAAAAGGTCACCTCACGTTTGGAGGTGTGCCAAAAACCCTAAAACCCTTGTCTAATAAACATGATGTTTTGGTCGAATAGGCAGATGGTCTACAACTATTGAGAGGAAATGCAGAAGATGACAGTTGTACTTATTAGGGCGTACATGATGTAGACCCGATCGCAGGGACATAGTGCCAGATAATTGTCATCGTATCGGTGGCCGAATAACGTAATTTTGGACACAGAACAGAATTATTTTTTATGCACAATTTTATCATTTTCTCTCTCTTATTAGTATAAAGGAAGATATGAGTTATTATGTTAAAGTACAATAGTAGTGAGCATGGGTCTAAGCACCCCTCTTATGATGACAATACATATAATTTTTTTGAAATAATAATAATAAGAGAATTTAAATTCTAAGGTTAATAAAACTGGTCAACTGTTCTACTCGTATGTGCTGTTTTTGAGAAATATTAGGGGCACTTTTTTCCTTTGTAGCAATACCTTATTTATCCTAGTTAAGTGGGTGATCCACACTACTTTATTTATCTCAATATGCACACATGCCATCTCATCAAAGAACACCTCTACATGCATGGAAAAACATTTTTCATTATTAATTGATCCACATTGTTTTCATTTACCTCAACATGTACACACGCCACATTTTTCATTATTAGTTGATCCACATTGTTTCTATTTACCTCAACATATACACATGCCATTTCATCAAAGGTACGTCATAACATGCATGGCAAAAAAAGCCCACTATATTATGCTACTTACATCCAATACACAATTTATAATTATATAATAATCAAATACAATATATAATATATATACTTTTGGTTTTAGCCATTTATAACTCAAACTACTCATGCTTTGTACAACCAAATCTCATATAAAATATATTATAACCAATTCCCACAGCAAATATCATCTAGATTAAGGAACTTCACAGACCATTTGTTAATATTTTTTATTACGTCTTGGTTATTGTTACTATTCATAAGGGATACGTGTGGACTCTAGTTCCAAAAATTCCAAAAATTCGTGTCCTGCTTTGTTACAACTTACAAGCACGTACGGTGTATTTCATGATGTGTCTGGCTCAATTTCGAGTACTCAATGAGATGCTTCAATAATATCTAGTGCAGAGGTACCATCTCTTACGGAAGGCACTTTCAGTCTCGTCCACGCGTTCAGTCTGCATTTTCTTCAGGTTAGATGTCCGAAGAAAAAACCGTCTCGTCCACGCGTTCAGTGTATATTTTCTTCAGGTTAGATGTCCGAAGCAAAAACCTTCGGAAAAACCTGCTGAGACGAGTATTCGGAGTCCGGTACCTCGAGGACGGCGAGTGAACGTGGTGCTAGCTGCAGCTCCCCCGGTTCGTGCATTAGCGAACTCCCGGACTTTTTTTTTTGGGATTAAAAGGATTTCATTGCTCAACTGTTGGAATATTCGTTTCTACATAACAGAGGAACGTCTGCAGGTTCAGAGCGCAACCAAATTGCAGTTCGGCCCTCCGATCGTCCGAAAGCAGCAAGTGTGTGGCTAACAATGTTCTGATTCCTACTTACATGAGCAATAGAGATATTCCTTTCACCAAAGAGCCTTTTAATATTCTGAACTATCATTCTATGTGGCGATCTGTCAAGGGTAGGCGACTTGATCAACTTGATTGCATCCATGCAGTCCATCTCGATGTCTACCGGGCGAGTAGACCATTGTAGAGCAAGGCTTAATCCCTCCCGACATGCCAACAACTCAGCCTGAAGCGGTCCGGAACAATGCAAGATAGAACGACAAGCGGAGAAGATAATGTTGCCATCATTATCACGTAGGATCATACCAGCTCCTGCTAATCCACCATCGGTATCAACGAACGACCCGTCAACATTCAGCTTCACGCGACCGGCCGGCGGGGCAGACCACTGGACTGTGGCTGCATGTTGCGTTGCTGTATTTATCATTATAGAACTATACCCAATCGGCGGCGGCACCATCTTCCCTTTGATGATGTCAATGATTGGAAAATGATTGATGCATCGAAGAGATTCAGCATAGCTAAATAGAAATCTACAGGAAGCTTCAATTGGAGGTGGTAGCTTATGGTGTACTATTTCATTACGTACATACCAACTCCTCCACAGCACCATCAACACATGCATGCGATCATCTTCATTTAGCTTATACAGAAGATCAAAAAGCCACTCAGGGCCTGTATTCCTCATTGAAGCTAAGTGCGTTCCACGAAGCAACAGCCAATGTGCATCTATAGAATGTATGGAACGTATCCTCCGGTTCCATCGCACCCAGCGGACAAAGGTTAGACACCTCAAGTTTCCGTTATTTTTTATTCACCCAAGTAGCCAATGAATTTGTGACCAAACGCCATGCAAAAATACACACCTTTGGTGGAGCAGGGCACCTCCATATAAGTGCCCAAACGGCACGTCGCCCGTCCGGTGCCCTACTCGATGCGACTGTACTCTGACGGTGAATCTCATCATATGATAAACGATAAGCACCCCGGACTGTGAACGATCCAGAACGCTCAGGCGCCCAAGCGATAATATCTCTGTCCAACCGTGGCACCACCTTGATCTTCATAATTTCCATGACATCTACTGACATGAAATGTTGATTAAGTAGTTGCACGTTCCAATTTCCTCGGTCGTCCGGGAGCTCGCTAACACGCCGAAGGCGGCAGCGCCCCTGGGGTGATATTGGCAACCTCGCAAGTGGATGTGGTATCCACTGGTCACGCCAAATACGTACAGAAGCTCCATCACCAATGCGCCAAATTAGACCTTTTTTGAGAAGCTCAAGACCGTGGACAATAGACTGCCATGTCTGGGATGAGTTGCCCGAAAAGACCGTATCTTCCAGACGTCCCGCCGGGTAATATCTTGCTTTGAGCACCTGAGCACATAAACTGTCAGGGTAAGCAATAAGACGCCAAGCTTGTCTAGCCAGAAGTGCCTGATTGAAGAGTCTGAAATCACGGAACCCCATGCCGCCTTGCACTTTCGGTTTAATCAATGTATCCCATGCACGCCAATGTGTCTTCCTCTTCCCCTCCTTGGCCCCCACCAAAAATTGCGTACCATGCGAGTAAGATCATCACAAACACTCTGGGGCAAACGGAAAACCCCCATGATATATGTAGGTAGGGACCGTGCAACCGCCTTAATGAGAATTTCTTTGCCCCCTTATGACGCCGCTTCTCCCCACTGTAAGATACGCTTAGTAAGTTGCTCTTGTAGATTTTGAAACTTGCTCTTCGACATTCTACCAGAAGGTGTGGGGAGACCGAGATACTTATCGTCAAATCCCACCGTCTGAACCTGCAAGGTATGCACAACCTCATGCTTGTCGTTGTCACCACAACATGGGCCAAATAAAATAGAACATTTTGCCAGGTTAATGAATTGTCCTGTGGTGCGCTCATAAATAGCCAGTGCATCTCCCACCTGGGTAGCTTCTTCCTGAGTAGCACGGAAAAACATTAATGTGTCGTCTGCGAATAGGAGGTGTGAGATACCTGGCGCCCTTGGACACACATGAATAGGAGAAATCCTTCCTTGTCTGACCTTCTTTTTCAAAATAGCATCAAGTCCATCAGCTACGAACAAAAACAAAAACGGGGATAGAGGGTCACCCTGCCGAAGTCCACGCGACGGTGCGAACGAATCTGAGAGAGCTCCATTTAGTTTAATGCTATATCTCACCGAGGTTACACACGCCATAATCCACTGTATCCACCGGTGATGAAAACCCAACTGTTGCATCATTCGCTCCAGGAAATTCCAGTCTAGCCTGTCATATGCCTTTGATAGGTCCAGCTTCTAAGCACAAAAACTATTCTAACGATTCCTTTCCTGTTTGATTGTATGCATACACTCAAAAGCTATGAAAGCATTATCTGTAATAAGTCTACCAGGGACGAAGGCGCTCTGCTCAGGAGCAACAATAACATCAAGGAGAGGTCTCAAACGATTTACCAGACACTTAGAGATGACCTTGTAAACTACGCTACATAGACTGATTGATCTGAACTCATTTAGCTTCTTTGGATTCGCAACCTTAGGAATAAGCACAATAGTAGTTGAGTTTACCTCATCCGGCATGTGTCCAGTCTCAAAGAACAACCTGACAGCCACCATTACATCCTCTTTCATTAAAGCCCAATTCCGCTGAAAAAATCGAGCTGGAAATCCGTCTGGACCTGGGGCTTTTAGTGGCCCAATCTGGAACAACGCATCGCCTATTTCCTTATCTGTGAATGGAGCACAAAGAGCAGTATTCATATCATCCGTTATTTTAGCTAGGAATAGATTCACTACTTCTTCTGGGTTGACGTTCGGATCAACTGTAAATACTTGCATAAAATGGGTACGGGCCATATGCAACATCACGTTTTTATTAGTTTGCCAAACATCATTAGCATCCAATAGTCCTCGTACTGCATTCTTTCTGGCTCGCCACACCGCTTTTCTGTGAAAAAACTTAGTGTTCCTGCCCCCCTCCTTGAGCCAAGCAATGCGCGAGCGCTGTAACCACAACATCTCCTCCCTGAATAAAAGTTCATTCATTTCGTCCATGTGCTTCCTAATATCTGCCCTGTCCGCATTCATAAGCATCAGTTCCTCCAATCTTGATCTAGATTTCTCAAGTTGTCTTGTAACATTCCCAAATTTTTTATTACTCCAAGTATGCAACTTACCCATCACCTGGCCGAGAGCCTTTTGAACATCACTTAAGTTTCTTTTAGTTCCTGTTGCACCCCATGCTTCCGCCACTACCTCATTAAGAGCATGATCTCTTTCCCACATCAATTCATAACGGCGACATCGGCCCGGCCGAGGGGCCGTATCCAAAATACATGAGACCAACACTGGACAATGGTCTGACGCCGGTGAGACCAGGTGACATACAACAGCATCAGCAAACATATCCCTCCAAGTATTAGTGGCCACTGCTCTGTCCAATCTCACCTGAACATTGGCTCTACCACCCCGCCTATTATCATAGGTAAAGGGATAACCCATGAAGCCCATATCAATCAGCGCACATGTTTCCAAAGCATCTCTGAAACTCAACATCTGACCCGGTGCCCTTGGTGTTTCTGACATGTGTTCATAATCCCACATAGCTTCATTAAAGTCGCCAACTAACATCCATGGAAGTGTATTGTGTCTTGACAACCTCCTCAAAGAGTCCCACATAAAATGTCTATTTTCCACTCATGGCTCGCCATACACAAAGGTGACACACCACAAAGGATCATCAGGTGACAAGCGGACATAAGCATCAATCCATCTATTATTAGCCTCTTGAACAACCAGGGATACAGACTCGTGCCAAAATAAAGCTAGACCACCACTACGACCATCACTACTAACTCCTTCAAAACCAACTAAGCCTAAACGATTACGAAGACGATACATCTTTTCTTTTGGTTGTCTAGTTTCACACAGAAAGACCACTTTCGGGGAATGAGCACCCACAAGTGCTACAAGATCACGAACTGTGCGAAGGTTCCCCGCCCCTCAACAGTTTCAACTTAAGCAATTCATTGCTTCTGACGGGGCGCCAAAGGCCCCGTCAGATCACTGGCGGCCCCTGGCTAGGCCAGCTGCCTCCATGTCCACCTCACTCCCTTTGCTGGTTACTTCCTCCTCTTGCCGTTGACCTTCAGTTTTCCCTTTCTTCAAACTACCTCCTGTTGGAACATCAACGAACGGCACCATAGCTTTGTCAAGTTGCGCATCCTGCCCATAACCAAACAATCCTGCAACATGACGTTTTCCCAAGATGGAATCATTGTATACCATCAAGTCCACCGCTGTACCAAAAGATTTATCCAAAAAATCAACACCCCGTAATGTTGGATTCATGACATCCGAAGTAGGTTCTTTTTCCTTGATAACTAGAGTGCCTGGCGTCCTTGCTGCCACAACTTTCTTACCAGTACTTCTCTTCTTGTGAGATTTGGGTTGTAGTTCAGTCTGTTTGTACATAGCTTTTGCTTCAAAATGAATCTTTATCTGGTGAGATTGACTGCACTCTGGTTTCTCTTTGGCCAGCCTCAGACGGAGCGCCTCCACCTCATCTGCAAGCTGAATAACAGCCGCCGTCTCACCTGATCCTTCTCTGTTCTCAAACCCATCATGGGCATCAACCCTATCTGGTATAAATGGATTATGTCTAGACTCACTTCTCGCTGAAGAAGAAGCGGATTGCCGTGTAGTAGAACCAGCACGGCCCAAGGAAAAGTCCAACACACGGCGCGCCCTTGGCTGGCCCGGCGACGCTGTATATGCTGGTCTTTGCTCATACTTCTTAAACGGGGAACAATGGAGCGTGGAATCGTAGGCTTTAGATGGCAGCCCAAGCCTCTTCTTCTCACTCACATCTTCATCATGGCCTAGAAAACCACAGAAGAAACAGAAGTGTGGTACACGCTCTTACTTCAGTTTAAAAGTAGATCGTTTTGTTACTCCTCTGACAGTATATTCTAGTAACCTCCTTCTGCAACCTCCTGTTATATGGCAGCTTAACTCTGATCCTCAAAAATTCGCTAGTGCCATGTCCAACTTCCGGGGCATCAACCTCCAACACCTCTCCCAGGGTGCCACCCAAGGCGTTCCCATATGGCCTGGTTTGTTTATTCCAAGGCACATCAAAGACACGCACCCACACAGAGACTGAATCCATTAGAGCATCTCCAACTGGCGCCGGTTGCATCGGCTGGTTTGCCGCGGCGCGCAATGCTGGCTTCAGCGGCCGCGCTAAAATGCAGCGCGCGCGCGTCGCTCCAGCAGCGCGTCAAAATGCAGCGCGCGCGGCCCGCCGGTGCATTGCATATGGCATTTTTCAACACAAAATGATGAACATTTTCAACACAATAAAAATTTCACACAAACAAGTTGATGAAGTTCATGCCCACAAGTTTAAAATCATGCCCACAAGTTCATCCAACCAAGTTTAAAATCTTTGGCCGTGCCGCATTGGGGAGCTTTGAGGAGGGGGCGGCGGCTCGGGCCGGCGCCGGCGCGACGCCACCCGCCGCCGAGGTCATCCGCGGCGGCATGAAGAGGCCGCGTGCGAGGCCGCTCGTCGGAGGAGCCCCGGCGGCAGCGAGGCCAACGCCACCCGGGTTAGGGTTTGTGGCGGCGGCGGCGGCGAGGGCGAGGGGGTCGCGGCTAAGGACGGGGTGAGCGGGGTGCCGGCGCGTGCGTCCATGGGAGCGGGTCGCCGGCACCGGCGCGCGCGGGGCTTTGGAGGGGGAGAAGAAGAGCGCGCAGCGCGAGCGTCGAGTGTGCCGCTCGCGGAAGCGGGGCCGCAAATACACCACGCGATGAACCGCATCCACGCGCGCGCCCAACTACTTATACCGCGCGCGCGGTTATTGCGTGCCTGCTGGAGCCATCCGCCGGGTTGCGCGGGGGGATTTTACGGCGCGGCGCCTGTTGGAGATGCTCTTATAGTTTCAGACGGATGAGCATCTTCTACAAACGGAGCCACCAACAAAGTCAGCATGTAAGTGGTGCTGGGTCCCATTAGTCCCACATATGCCATCCACCAAAAAAAGGTTATGTGGCATTTGTGGACACCTAGAAAAATTAAACGGCGCAAGTGGATAGCCCAGAAAAGCCTATCGAGCCAGCGGCAGTCCACAATCCCCCCTTCGCGTCCTTCCCCAGTCACCCCATGCCCTAGGCTAGGGCGCCTTCGCCGCCATCTCCACCGCACGAGTGGTGCGGCACCACCTCCCGCTTCCAATCCCATGGAGCCGCCGTCGCCGTCGTGTTTCTCGAAGAGGCCGTCGTCTAAGGACATCGCCGGCGACCGAGCCAAGCCTAGCGAGGATGACTCCTCTGCTCTCTCCCCTATCCTGCCGACGCCCTCTTCAGCTCCTGCTCCTCCGCCGCTGTCAAAGGGGATAGCCGGGGACCAAGCCGAGCCCTGCGTGGCTGCTCCCTCCCCGATCCCGGTGATGGCCTCTTCGGCCCCTGCTCCCCCGCCTCCTCCTATTCTACCCCAAGGTATGCAAAATTCCCCCTCCTCCTATTCTACCCCAAGGGGCCAGGCATGTCTTCTTCAATTGCTTGATGTGAATCAGCTACACCAGTTGTGATCCATGTTTTGTT
Organism: Triticum urartu; assembly: GCF_003073215.2. Classification (NCBI taxonomy): domain Eukaryota; kingdom Viridiplantae; phylum Streptophyta; class Magnoliopsida; order Poales; family Poaceae; genus Triticum; species Triticum urartu. Next base: position 390,165,623 of record NC_053022.1, on the reverse strand, counting down.
GTGCATCAGCTATACTGAATGTGAGTAGCCTGTTAGATATTACTATTATGTGTGGATGTGAGTAGCTTGCTGAATCTATAGACGATGAGCTTCTCTGCAATTTATTGTGAATCCGCCGTCCGGCATTTGTTAGGTACTTGAGATAGTACTTGGTCCACTCCCTTGTGGCCGCAACTTTGTTAATTGATATATTGTTATGAACTGTAAATGAATATCCACATGCCAGTGTGATACGTATTGTATAACTTGTTTAGAATTCAGAGGGATGTTTTTACAGGTGCAATGCTCTTGCAACTAGTTTCGTACGAATTTCTTGCTCTCGCGGTCAAACTTAGAATCTCTCTGTATATCAGAGGAACAGCACAATTAAAGACTATTTAGTGGTACTTAGTTAAGATCGAAGGACCAAAAGATCCTAGTACAGATGCGGACATTGCCAAGCTATGCACTACTCTAATTTGGCTGTGTAGTGATGAGTGGGCAATCCAAACACGACTATACGCGTACTACTCCAGGTGACGAATTAGATGGTTCTTGGTTATCTTTGCCCAATACTACTGTACAATCTTCTAGTAGATTAGCGTTCGTTACTTACTGCTGTCCATATATTTCTGGATTATGGGGATCAAGGCAGGGGGTGTGGTGGTCATTGACTTTATCAAGAGTGTACAGGCAAGTACATTACAGGGTATTTCCATATAGCATGTGGATTCTGGCGATCATTTGATGATTTGAATGAAAGCTTCCTCCTCACGCTGCCACAGGTATGCCGATGCATGTTTTTGTAGAACAATCAATGCATGAACCGAGAAATTATTTGGAGTAGGTAGAATGGTCTATAAAAAGGAATTAGTCAGAGGAGCAGCTAGCAAAACGTCGTTGTGATTCGTACGAAACTAGTTGCAAGAGCATTGCACCTGTAAAAACATCCCTCTGAATTCTAAACAAGTTGTACAATACATATCACACTGGCATGTGAATATTAATTGTAATCGTTCTTGTATTTCCATATATTAATTGTAAAAATATCAAAGTATATCTTGATCTGGTGGTCAGAATTAGAATGTCTCTGTAACTACTCGCTATAGGAGTTCGGTGTATGCCAAATTTGTATGTTAATGGTGAAATCTTGTATTGTGTCTGAAGAAAGCAAATAGAACAATTCTATGATTGCGTCCATTTGTTCTGATTGCTAGTTAAATTTAGCATTCATTGGACATTCAATGCAGATTTGATGGAAGTTACCATGGGTGATGTCGACGACCAAATGGTGTTGACGATCGACAAGCAAGCTGAAAAATGAGAAGCCATGGAGCAGGAACAACATGTGTGGAATGCTATCGATGAGGAACAGAAGTAAGTATATGTCCCTCATGTGTTTCCCCGTGACATTACTTGTATTCTTTGATATTTTTTTTGACCCCCCTGTGTTTGCGTTACTGATTAGAAAGGCGGTAGGAAAAACGAAGGCATAAGACGAGAAAGAAAAGCCTGGAAGAGAAGAGGAAAGAGAAGAGGACGAAGCAAGAGAAGAAGAGGAAAAACCAGGAGGAGGAGTTGCAGGAGGAGGAGGAGTTGCCGGGGAAGAGGAAACATGCTCGTTCAATGAACTGTTCTGAATTTGTTCAAGGAGATACAACAGAGGAGCTACAGGTCATTTTTCTTGCCAGATTTCTCTATTAAACCTCACTCTATACCACAAATCTGCTTTTATACCTTCTTGAAATTGATAGCATGTTCTGAACTTTCTGTGTTTTGTTATCTAGAGACGAGATTCTCCACCTATGACACATAGTCAAAGAGCGACAAGATCACCATTGGTAAGGTCACCGGTGGCGAGCACGTGGAGATCTTCCCTTGGTCTTCTAGCAAGAGTTGTAGCCTCAAAAAGGGGCAGGTCTCCCTCAACGAGGATTGCAAGTTCCCCATTGGAGGAGAGGGCAAATTCGTCCGCGAGATCACCATCGATCTTAGGATCCCCTTCTCCAGTGACTACTCCATTTGAAGGCTCAAAAATTAATCATCCACATGGTGAGTTGGCTTTGTTTTTTCTCTTTTGTAATTACACTTGTATGTAGTTACAAGTTTAAAATGTTCTTGTGAGTTGACATTTTATTTTCTTGCCAATTAACAGTCCGCAAGACAAGAAGGCTAACTTCTGCTGTTTGGAGGGATTTCAAACCAATGTACTTTCTGGTTCAAGTTATTCTACCTCAAATTTGTACTTTCATCAAATCTGGAATGTGAGGTTATTGCTGTAGAAGGAAGCTTCAACAAAGGATGAAGTCGTTCGAGCAATTGTTGGAGAGATGCAAAAAAAGTTTGATAAGTATTGGATGGAATCATATTTGCCAAACTGTATTCCTGTGATCCTTGGTCCACGATTTAAACTTTGCTTCATTGAGTTCCGACTAAAACAAGCTTTTGGTCCAGATGTAGAAAGACACTTGCTTACAGTGAAAGAAGTTCTTGACAACCTTTTCGAAGAATATTCTTCACAAATGACGGATGCATTGGATGAGTCAGCACCCCGACAAAAATTTGATGAGGTTGTGAATGAAGAGAATGATCCGTTGGCGGATTGGGACCAACACTTGAATAAGAAGCAACGCCAAACTGCTAGTGAGCTTGCTGGATACTTAGAAGAAGACACATTCACTCGCACGGAGGATTTCAACATTCTTCAATGGTGGCATCTTCACTCGTCTAAGTATCCCATCCTTTCTTGTATAGCTTGTGATGTTCTTGTTGTACAAGCTTCCGTCGTATCGTCAGAGTCGGCTTTCAATACCGGAAAGCGTTTGATCAGCGATTACAGAAGTAGATTGTGCAGCGAGACAGTGGAAGCCTTAATTTGCCTTCAAGATTGGTTTAGATGTAATGATAAGCATGCCAATACTCCTGATCAAGGTCACTACTATTAACTGAGGTATGTGTGCACTACATAATATTGCTAATCAATTGTTCAATTGTAGCAAGCTTTGGGTAAATTCGGGGAGCATTTGAGTTAAATCTGGTTTCTTTTACGTCCATAGTTTCGAGTTGCGCTCTGAGTATAAATTGTGTATGCTGCTAACTTGTATGTATTTATCATCCTTGCAATTATGCTATCAAGATCTGGTCGCAATAATACTCATTAAGGACTTTTATTGATTAGAATATTAATTTAAGATCATTACCTATTGTGAATTTGTTGCTAGCTATCTGCATTTTTTAAAGATTGTGGTGCTAGCTATCTGCACTTTTTATCCTTGATGGTTTTGCTTCCCTCCTCGACAATGTTAATTAACAATCATTTTAGGGAAGGGAAATACACACTGGTGTATGCTTATGATTTAAGGAACCCTGCTTACTTCTTATCCTTGTTTCTTTTTCATGTAGATAGTACTGTATGTCTTATATAACTTATTAATAAACTTGAATGACCGCAGGTTGAGATGTTTCTGGAGAAAAAATCAGTTGAGTGGACCGAAGATGAGGCCAATCCTGTGATCATTCTGATTCCGATTAATCAAGTGAAAGACCAGTGAGCATAGCTTGGTGTACAAAGGTCGCCCGACACAAAGCTGACAGAAGAATGGAAGATGCTCTTAACTGATAGTTTTATCATTTGGTGCCGTTTTGAGTCTAGGACTCTAGGTGCTTTCTGTTAATTTTGGAATATAAAGGATGGGGAGTGTGTTGCATATTCCTTTTTGTTCACATACAGGAGATATTTCTGCTGCTTTGATAGGCGTTTTTAGTTAAGTTGCCGCTGCTTTGTGGATTTTGTTATTCTAGAGGCGACTACTGAATGAAGCTCAAACTCACTAGTGATAATTAGTAGCGATCGTTATGTCAATGTAGGCTAATATTATTCACTGTTTGCCATTTTTACTTTGTATCTACTGCCATGTTTGCCATTTTCACTTTGTATCTACTGCCATTTGTTTTTGTCATACTTTCTGTACATATGTATATACTTCCAGACGCCACATGCTTTGTATGTCAGTGTGGAAGTTCTAGTGATCTTTTGTATGTCAGCTTATCCAGTCTAAGCTTTGTAAATATATACGGCAGTAAATATATACAGCAGTATATGGACGCCACATATCCCGCATGAAAATTAACTGGGCTCGCGCGTAATCCCACATACATCAGCGCCATCATATATCCATCCTGACAACAAAGCATCTCCATCATATATCCATGGCCCTCCCCTAGCAACGAATCTGTAGTCCCCTTCAGAGAAAAAAGACCACAAAGTAATTTTTCTGTACGGGCTTAAACTCAACTCCTGTACGTAGCTGCCAAATTTTCTCAAAGTGATCCGACAGCGTCTTCGCGCTTGGCCGTTTCTGTGATCTGTATAGGCTCATCAGCTTCCAACCCGGCTCGATGTTTTCATCCTCCTCCTCCTCAAAGTCCACTGCAACAAACGCAACGTCGTCCATGTCCGCTTCATCCCCGATGTGCGCATCCTCTCCAACTGGTAGACCATCTTCCTCCGACAGTCCATTGCCATTGCTTGGAACCGCCCTCTGAAAACCTGCAAAATTCCCAGATGGCCTGAAGTCCACGATCGCGCCGCCGTTGGAAAGCTTCGGGTGGGCAGGATCCTCAACGGCTCCCCCTTGATCACCCTCACTACCAACAGCAAGCGATAACCGCGACATGACAGGCAGGGATCGGAAACGCTCGGACTTGATCAAGTGCTCCCCGCATCTGGGTCATGTCGGAGAGATCGATCGTTCTGCTCTGGTATTTCATCTTTCGTGTCAAATGTATAGACGCAGGTGCGGAGCAAAGCCATGAAGGTACACGTTCATGCATGGTTTGGCAGTCAGCGACTGCTCATGGTGTTCTATGAGCCGGTGATAGCTCTACGAGCAACAAGGTCTACACCCAGTAGCACCAGGAATCAACACAGATCAGACGAGACAAGACATATTTGAGCAAGACGACATACATTACTGAAGAAGCAAGGATACAGTGGACACTGCAGACACTCCTGGGCCCAGAGGCAGACCAGCCACCTGACCAAGCCACAGCTTCCGACTTGACCTGACGCTACTCACCGTAGAGTAGCTACGGACTACCGGCTACGAAGCACACATGATCATACTACGTACGATCGCCTACGTGCGCCTGAACTACATTATTCGGTACGTGGACGCTAGGGCAAACCAACAGCCGACCTAAGCAGAGTCATCTTGCTTGCTAGGCTAACGGATCATCTAGGACTTGGTCTTGAACTTGGACTCGTCGATGTCGATGCCCTCCCTGGCCGCGCGCTCGCCGCCGGACTCGTCGTTGGTGCTCAGCCCGCCCTTGCGACCCATCTCGCTGTACCCCTCCTCCCCCATCTGCTCCCTGCGAGTCTGCCCGCCACGGCTGCGCCCTGCACAAATGCAGCATACAGCAATACTAGCAATCAGTATTGGAAGCCACAGATCGCTCGAGTATAGTACAACGACATTTCTCACGCATGCACGTACCTTCGGCGAGGTTCTGCTGCGCCTCGAGGGACTTCCCGCCGGTGCCGCCGGGGACGACGGTCTCGCCCTCGCGGGCCTTGCGGTCCAGCTGCGACCTCTCCTGCTGGCCGGAAGCCATTGCTCTCTCTGCCTTGCTACCACAACCTCAGCTGGGAAACGTTGTGTGACTGCTTGTAAGGTGTTGGTGATTGCCTGATGCTGATGAAGGATGAGGGCATGAGGCACCGGCGTGGCCCTTTTATAGCGGCGGAGGAGGGCGCGTCACGGCGCGGAGTGCCGGCGCGTGTGCCTCTGATGTGTGCGCGCGCCATGCGAGTCTCTTGTGGGGCGACACGTGCGAGCGCGCATGGGCGCATGCCTGCGACGGGCGTAGGGCATGGTTATCTCCGAGAACCAGGAAGTGACCGGAAGGAGCTAGGACACCTGCGTTGTCCTGCATTGTCGTTGGGTCGCCACGTCACGTAGGGTGGTGGTCGTGGAGCACTCCTTGTCATGCCAGCTCTTGTTTGGCGCCCGGTCGGGGGGAGACCAGGCATGCATGGACTAGCCCTACGGACTCCGTATACAGCATCCGGCAGTTTGGAATTTCTAGAGCACCGGGTGCTTGTTCACTTTGGTGCTTTTCTGTTTATATTCTGCCAAAAGCAAGCACTATTATGCACTTTTTTTGTTTTCATGGCAAAAATGCTCTTTTGATTCTGAGCTTACATGCTCCCTTACGAACAGTAAAACTTCAAAACAAATAATAAGAAATTAAAAAGTAAATTCTGATTATTTTTAATAAACATTGATGAATATTTCAACTGCACATTTATCGTGCAGTTTTTTTTCAAGAGCAATTTATCGTGCAGTTTAAATATCCATCAATGTTTAGTAGAAAAAATGTTTTTTTAAATAGTACCTTTTCTTACCTCAGGTACAAAAACTCCATATCCATGTTTTGGATGCTAATATGGGGGAATGTTATCTCAAGAGGTTCCCGAGGGAACGATATGCATTGGTGCTAAGTTAAAATGCTAAATGCAGTAAAAAGCTTAGCAACTAATCTTTCCGTTGTGGTGCTTAGCTTTTGTAGCTAAGTCTTCTTCATTTAATATTTTAACACCTAAAGACCTTCATGTATTGGTGGGTAGTATACCTGGTCAAACCCGACGTAGAAAACCCAGGCCCGGGTCGGCCTGACCAGGGCATCGGGCCTAGAAAATTAGGCCCAAGCCCGGCCCGCAAGTGTAAAAGCCCGCCAGGCCTCGGGTTGGGCCTCTTCGGTAAATCACAAAAACTATGGGCCTAGGCCCGGGCCTGGCCTGGCCTTCGGGCTCAAAATCTAGGCCTGGGCCTGGCCCGAGAGCAGCGTCGTGCTGGGGCCAGGTCGGGCTTTTTCGGTCCGGCCGTTTGGGCCGGGCTGGCCATGGCCAGGTATAGTTGATAGTCATTTTGTATAGACCCACGCACTTAGCAAAGTTTCTTTCTAAAGTCAGCATAATGCTCTCTTCTTTTTAATCACTTTGTCACATCATTTTTTTTTTCATATGTGGCAGCTTTACCACATGCACATCATGGAGCACTAGGAAGGGTCTCAGGTAGCATGGAATGAGAGAATGATGATGTTCTCTCCAGGTGTTTGCTATCAATGACCTTTCTGCACAAACGAAACAGAAAAGACATGCCCAACCCGTTGGACCAAAAGTGACTGCTGTTTTGGCCAATAAAAATGCAGATGTAAAAATCATAGTATTTTTCTAAAAAAATCTAAAAATCACAGTATCATGACAACTAGATAAAAGAACATATGAAATTACCATTACGACATGACTATATACAAACCATAACTAAATTTAACATGGTCGCTTTTACCTCCTCGTTCACATGAAAGATAAGAGTTACTAAGACCCAAGCAAATGACGGGATAAGGCTGCTATCCACAACCTGACCAGGAAGCACAAGGAGTAGGTGACGACCCTATTACTCATGGTCATTTATCTAAGGCTGCTATCCACAACCTGACCAGGAAGCACAAGGAGTAGGTGACGACCCTGTTACTCATGGTCATTTATCCTCCTTGATACTTAAGTTAGCGATTGTGGGCTTATTCTTCTGTGCCTGCAGCACGTACTTTTCGTACATTTATTTTGAACCTTGTTGTATGTTTATGAACTTCTGGTTTCGATTGATTGTATCCTTATGGGCTTTACTTATAAAGCAGGGCGCAGTGCCTTTTTGGTAAGAGTTATTGTGACCCACTATTTAAGAAAATCAACGGTTACTATTATGACATGACAAATTATATACAAAACATATCTAAAAAGTTGCCGAGAGTAGAAGAAAACCAAGAGGAAACAACCCCCCCCCCCTAATGGTATAAAAGCATGGCAATTTTTCGAGACATATGGATAGAAGGAGGTTGCCATGTTGTAAAATACTCCCTCCGTCCCAAATATAAGGACATTTTTCAAGCTTGCATAGTTTGGAAAACGTTCTTATATTATGGGACAGAGAGAGTATAAATTTACTGTGATAGAGAGCATAAATTTACCATGTAAAACAGTTCGTTAACATATGTATAAAGCTGTCACAGGAAAACAAAAGTTTGTCATGATCTAGGAGAAAAGACACTACAAGTCGAAGATTGCATGTGTATAAATTCTTGCACACAAACAAGTTCGGAAGTTCCCACAATGTAGGGAAATAAATAGGAAAAAAATAGAAACAATCAAATGAGTTGCCATGGTCACATGGAAATTGAGATATTTTCGACTACTAAACCATGGTAAGATTTACAAATTTTGTTGAAAAGATTAGTCAGACGTGAAATTTAAGAAATTTTGTTCTCTAAAAAATGGTAAACTTGGAAAGGTTTGCAGTGTTAGCTTAAAAATTGAGATAATTTTAATTCCTAAATCATAGCAAGATTTAGGAAAAAATGTAAGATATTCACATGGCAAAATTTAAGAAAATTTGTTCTCTAGAACATGATAAAGTTTGAAATGTTTATACTGATCGCATGGCACAAATTGTGTTTCCTAAAATCATGGCAACGATTTAGATTTTTTTAATAGTCACATGGCAAATTAAGGGGGGGAATGTTTCTCTAGAGCATGGCAAATTTTGAAAATGTTGCAGTCATCACATGGCAAATTTACAAAAGGGAAAAAAATCCTGAGATAATGGATATCATTATACTTAGAAAATTTGTAAATAGTCACATGGCCGTGCTATATTTTCTTGCAATGCTTAAGCAGATGGCATTGGCCGTGCTATATTTTCTTGCAATGCTTAACTAGATGTCATTCATGGCCGTAAACCCTAACGGCCTGATCCACACCAACATCAACTAGTCATGCACCGTCCAATGTGGCACATGCTCTTCTGCTTGCCCAGATGTCATTCATGGCCCTAAACCCTAACCCACAACAACATCGACTATGCACCGACCAATGTGGCACATGCTCTTCTGCTTGCCAAGATGTCATTCATGGCCCTAAACCTAACCCACACCAACATCGACTATGCACCAACCAATGTGGCACATGCTCTTTCTGCTTCCCCACACCCGAGGCCCTCATCCTCGGCCGTGCATCCCTCCTCCCATGCCGTTCCTCTTCCGAGGACGACTATGCAACTAGGCCTGGAAGGGGCGAATTCAGATCCGAGGGATTCCACAACAAGGCCTCTCTCCTTGAGGACGGTCATGGGAAGCAACACCTAAGTGGTGGACCGCAGGTATTGATGCGGCCGCCTACCTTGCCATCGATGATGCCAACCAGCAACCATTTGTTCATGTACCAGTACGGCCGGGAGTTGTTCCTCTCTACCCAGTTCAAGAAAACAATTTAAGAGCCCACGTTCTGATTCAACATCGACCTGATTTAACAACGACTCACATACATTAGCAAGCTGACTCACGGGCCACAACGACACCTACTACAAGCTAGGATACCTGAAGAACACATGGTCACTACTACAAGCTAAGACACCTAACGCACACATGATCACAGTACATGCGATCGCCTACATGCGTGCTCTCGTCATGTCAAGACCTGACCTTGACCTACATTATTCATTACTACAAACATGAGCAGACAGCTTGCTCACTACTAGCTAGCTACTCAGCTAGACACTGGGACATCTTGACCTACATTACTTAGGACTTGGTCTTGAACTTGGACTCATCGATCTCGATGCCCTCCCTGGCGGCGCGCTCGCCACCAGACTCCTCCATGGTGCTCAGCCCGCCCTTGCGCCCCATCTCGCGGTACCCCTCCTCCCCGAGCTGCTCCTTGCGAGTCTCCCCGCCCTTGTGCCCCATCTCGCGGTACCCCTCCTCCCCGAGCTGCTCCTTCCGAGTCTCCCCGCCGCGGCTGCGCCCTGCACAAATGCGTACACAACAACGCCAGTAATGAGTACCAGAAGTCACAGATCGCTCAGGCGAAACGCAAGTAGAGGAAGCATACCGTCGGCGAGGTGCTCCTGCGCCTCGAGGCTCTTCCCACCGGTGCCGCCGGGGACGACGGTCTCCCCCTCGCGGGCCATGCGGTCCAGCTCCGACCTCTCCTGCTGACCGGAAGCCATTGCTCGCTGCCTGGGAGCTAGCTAAACGGAAACCGTAAGCGGACGTAGGTTTTGGTATGCGATTGCTCGTGGTGCTCTGTGATTGCCTGATGCTGATGGCGGAGGAGCCATCGGCGTCGCCTTTATATAGCCGGCGAGGAGGTGCGTCGGGTGGCCGGGAGCCGGCGCGTGTACCTCTCCTCGTTCCTGCTCTGTCGACGCGCGTCGTGCATGCAAGCCTCTGGAGGGACGACACGTGGTAGCTCGCATGGGCACCGAATGTGTGTGCACGGGTTGTCCGAGGAAGTGGGGATGAGCTGCTAATGCTGGCGACTCGTGCGTTGTCCCGCGCTGTCGGCCGGTTGGCACGTAGCTAGGATCATGGTTCTAGCACTCGCCATGCTCGGGTGTTCGGCGGCCGGTCGGAGACTGCGCGTCGTGGACTCGCCATGCTGTACCGCGGCGTGCCTCATGCAAGGCTCTGGGCTACGGAGGGACGTACGACATGTGCGAGCATGCGTGGCCATGGGCATATATGTGCGCACGGCTGTAGGCAAAATTTTGTGTTTTGACTCTTTTGACGAACAATTTCAAGATCTGACTCTGATTTGAATTTTTTTCAGGATTTGACCATTTTTCTTACCGTCAGAGGTAGACAGCCTACCGACAGAGCCTCTGACGGTAGGGTACTTATCCACGTCAGCACGCGGAAACGGCCGCCGTCCCTCTCCGTCGCACCCTGCCGCCAGGGCACCTGGCGGTAGCCTATCTAACCCTACCGCCAGGGGCCCTGGCAGTAGGGTCCGGGCAGTTATTTCCGCCGAAATCCCCGCGCCCCTGCCCATCTCCCCACCCCTCCCCCTCCCTCCGTCGGCATTTCTTCTTTTTCTCCCCCAAGTCGCCCCTCTCTTCCTCTCTCATCTCCTCCACTCCCTTCCTCGGATCTTCACCGTTTGTTGATCGTTTTTGCGGATCGAGATGGCCCCGAAGAGAGAACGTAAGCTCCTCCAATCCCTCCAATTAGTTTTTGCAAACTTGCTTCCGATTCGACACATTATTTGCTTGAAATCCCTCATATTTTTGAACTTAGATTGGATTTTTTTCACCTAAGATTGATTGTAGTTGTAGTTCTTAGTTCTTTAGTAACTAGTGGTATTGGATATGAACTCTAATCAATAGTTCATATGTTAGTGTGAAGATGAACCCTAGTTTGATGATGCATGTTGATATGATGATATGAAGATGTTGTTTGGAAAATTTTATTTAAAAATATGATGATATGATGTATGTTGGAGGATTTTTTTTGATATGATGCATGTTGATATGATTTGATCCATCATGTGTAGTAGTTGTTGTTGGAGGAATATGCTTAAAATTTTATTTTGATATGATGCATGTTGATATGATTTGAGTTCATTTTTTGTTTATGTATGCTTTATGCTTATGGTGGTTTTGTTTATGAAATTTTATTAAGGCGGCCACCTCTTGCGGACAACATCGGCACACGGTACTCCATGCTGGACTGGGCATTCGACAAGGGTTATCGTGCCCGGTTCATAGAGAACGGAGAGGTAAGTGATATGAAATTTTGATGAAATTTTTCGGATTGATGAAAATAATTTTCTAACTTTTGGCGTTCACTTTTTGACAGATTCTTCAGCCACTGCGCATGAGGGGTCACGGGGTTCATGGGCATATGGACTACGACAAGCGCTACACGCCGTTCTTCAAGAGAGCCCGTCTGTTGGGTTTTGTGTTGCAGTTCAAGCGTCAGCCGCCGACGCTTGTCCACGCAGCTCTGACGGCGTTGATTGACCGGTGGCGACCGGAGACCCATTCTTTTCATCTGTCATGCGGGGAGATGACGGTGACCCTCGAGGATTGGGCGATGATTACTGCCATGCCGATCGAGGGTCATGCACCGGGCGAGTGGAGAGGACCAACTGGCAGCAGAGGGTTGCAGCCCTCATCGGCGACTGCCCCGCTGTCAAGGGTAACTGTACATCCGGTGTGCCGTTGACCTGGCTCTCGGAGCACCGGCAGAAATGCCCCGGAGGCGACGACGAGACGACCGTGGAGTGGTACGCGAGGGCCTACCTGTGGTATCTTCTCACGGAGGTCGTGTTTCCAGACAGCTCCGAGAACTCTGCCAACTGGTCGTATCTCTTCTTCCTAGCGGACTGGGAGGCAGGGTACAGTTGGGGGACCGCATCTCTCGCCTACCTATACCGCTCGGTAAGAGAGGATCTAATTGCCTACCTACCTACGAAAGTGTGTCCATGACATTTTCTTATATTTGATCCTCATTTGATGTTTTGCAGCTTGACGACGCAACGCAGAGGACGGGAGACAAGTTCAATATGGGTGGCTTTGTCTGGGCCTTCTCCATTTGGATGTAGGAGCGGCTGCCGGTGGGGCGTCCGGAGAAGTTGCCAAGACGCCCGTGGGGTGCCTATAGCGAAGACGGCGACGAGACTCGACACCCCACCATAGCTTACGAGTGGGACGTTGTCAAACTCTACACGGGCCTAAACAAGACTTCGTACAAGACCTACACCAACGAGTTGGACGCTTTGACGCATACGCAGGTATATGAACTTGCTCAACACCTTTCTCTTTGATTCCACTTTTGACCGAGAGTGGGAACTTACCAATGTATATGTAACAGGTAAACTGGTGGCCATATCATGACCGACAGTGGGGCTTTGATCTGAACGTGATGTGCGATGCGGACCGTGGTCTCTGGCGGTGCATCGTGCCCATGATATGTGTGTACGCCGTCGAGTGGCACTTGCCACACCGCGTGGCCACACAATTTGGGATTTATCAGCATACCCCACCGGGCCAGCCCACCGATACCGGCGGCCACGCGCTCCACCTGTGAGCGCTTTGTTCTCCGTGCCCATGATTTCATTACGCTTATCATGTTTCTTGTTGCTTATGATGATCTCATTGTGCTTATGATGATTCTTGTTGCTTATGCCTTGCAGGATGAGCCGGCAGAAGAATCGGTCGATCACAGACTGGGGAGAGAAGCATAAAATTCATGCGACGGAGTGGAACCGACGGAGGTTCTGTAAAGACGTGGAGAGGAAAGTTACTGACTGGGATGCTTACCTGAGCCGACACATGAGGTGGTACGATGATGGCCAGAAGCACCGTCTTCGTCTCAGGCCTCGGTGGACGGCGGAAGACATCGCGGAGCTGGAGAGGGATGACCCCGAGGAAGAGGCCTACCAGACCGGCATCAGAGACATGCACAGTAGATTTAGGGAGTTTGCACCCCTCATCAACAGAGTGGTAAGTTTGAACCGACGGTTGTATTTAAATTAGTTTATTCGTCATCGTGACTGACTTATGTCGTTGCAGTCTGGTGAGCTAAACAGATGCATCTTTGAAGCCTCAGATGCACTAGGTGATCTCCCCGGGAGCATAGAATCTGAGAACAAAGTGAGGGGGACGATGAAGGTACAATTCCAGCCTCCTCGGAATAGATGCATCTTGTTCACCTGCAATCAGTCGATCTGATACTTATTATGCCCTTGTTTCATTGTGAGTGCAGAAGTTCGTGAAGCGTTGTCGCAAGCTGGTAGGGCTGCTTGGGTGTGCTGGAGCTGGGTCAGTTGAAGCTTATCAGCCTGTAGCCACACAGGGTCTCATCGGCTCATCGAGCCATGCTCCCCCGTCATCTAGGTTGGTTGGGGAGGAGGAGGAGGAGGAGGCCACACATGAAGAAGGGGAGAAGGAGGAGGAGGCCACACATGAAGAAGGGGAGAAGGAGGAGGAGGCCACACATGAAGAAGGGGAGGAGGAGGAGAGCAACGGGGAGGAGGAGTACGATGAATATTATGGACCTCCACCAACTCAAACATCTCAAGCATCTCAGCTGCCGAAGAGGAATTCGAAAAAGAAGGATTTGCTGAGTCCGGACCCTTTCTAGAGAACGGTTCCTCGCCGGCCCAAGAAGAAGACCGAAGAGACTCGTTCAAAGAGTAACGAGGACCGTACCTCCAAGAGGTGAAGGAGCAACTGATTATGCTCTTCGATACTTGGTGTTGGAAATATGCCCTAGAGGCAATAATAAATAGTTATTATTATATTTCCTTGTTCATGATAATCGTTTATTATCCATGCCAGAATTGTATTGATAGGAAACTCAGATACATGTGTGGATACATAGACAACACCATGTCCCTTGTAAGCCTCTAGTTGACTAGCTCGTTGATCAATAGATGGTTACGGTTTCCTGACCATGGATATTGGATGTCATTGATAACGGGATCACATCATTAGGAGAATGATGTGATGGACAAAGACCCAATCCTAAGCCTAGCACAAGATCATGTAGTTCGTATGCTAAAGCTTTTCTAATGTCAGGTATCATTTCCTTAGACCATGAGATTGTGCAACTCCCGGATACCGTAGGAGTGCTTTGGGTGTGCCAAACGTCACAACGTAACTGGGTGGCTATAAAGGTACACTACAGGTATCTCCGAAAGTGTCTGTTGGGTTGGCACGAATCGAGACTGGGATTTGTCACTCCGTGTAAACGGAGAGGTATCTCTGGGCCCACTCGGTAGGACATCATCATAATGTGCACAATGTGATCAAGGAGTTTATCACGGGATGATGTGTTATGGAACGAGTAAAGAGACTTGCCGGTAACGAGATTGAACAAGGTATCGGGATACCGACGATCGAATCTCGGGCAAGTATCGTACCGCTAGACAAAGGGAATTGCATACGGGATTGATTAAGTCCTTGACATCGTGGTTCATCCGATGAGATCATCGTGGAACATTTGGGAGCCAACATGGGTATCCAGATCCCGCTGTTGGTTATTGACCGGAGAACGTCTCGGTCATGTCTGCATGTCTCCCGAACCCATAGGGTCTACACACTTAAGGTTCGGTGACGCTAGGGTTATAGAGATATTAGTATGCGGTAACCCAAAAGTTGTTCTGAGTCCCGGATGAGATCCCGGACGTCACGAGGAGTTCCGGAATGGTCTGGAGGTAAATAATTATATATAGGAAGTGCTGTTTCGGCCATCGGGACAAGTTTCGGGGTCACCGGTATTGTACCGGGACCACCGGAAGGGTCCCGGGGGTCCACCGGGTGGGGCCACCTGCCCCGGGGGCCACATGGGCTGTAGGGGGTGCGCCTTGGCCTATATGGGCCAAGGGCACCAGCCCCTAGAGGCCCATGCGCCAAAGGGACAAGAGGAGGGGAGAGTCCTAAAAGGGGAAGGCACCTCCGAGGTGCCTTGGGGAGGATGGACTCCTCCCCCCCTTGGTCGCACCCTTCCTTGGAGGAAGGGTCAAGGCTGCGCCCTCCCCCTCTCCCTTTTCCCTATATATAGTGGGGGGAAGGGAGGGCAACCATACCTAAGCCCTGGCGCCTCCCTCTCCCTCCTGTGACACATCTCCCTCCTCCCGCAGCGCTTGGCGAAGCCCTGTTGGAATCCCGTTACTTCCACCACCACGCCGTCGTGCTGCTGGATCTCCATCAACCTCTCCTTCCCCCTTGCTAGATCAAGAAGGAGGAGACGTCGCTGCTTCGTACGTGTGTTGAACGCGGAGGTGCCGTCCGTTCGGCGCTAGGATCATCGGTGATTTGGATCACGACGAGTACGACTCCATCAACCCCGTTCTCTTGAACGCTTCCGCGTGCGATCTACAAGGGTATGTAGATCCACTCCTCCCTTGTTGCTAGATGACTCCATAGATTGATCTTGGTGACACGTAGGAAAATTTTGAATTATTGCTACGTTCCCCAACACTTGGCTCTTTTAGTTTGGTTGAACTTCGTTTGGTTGAACTTGTCTAGTGCTTGTGAAACTACGTGGAACTATGTGTTTGCTATTTGTGCATCTATGTGTTTGAAATGTTCTATGCACTTCAAGTTATCTTAATATGGATCTATGTGATGCCCAAGTTTAATTGTTTAAAATATATGATATTGCTGTCATATTTGTGAAACTTGCTGTGATATTGCTGTCATATTGAATTTGAGAACAAGCAACCAAATGAACTTGAAAAACAAAACAGAGGACCCTAGCGCCAGACACCCTGGCGGTAGGGTTAGACAACCTACCGCCAGCCCCCATGCCGGTAGGGTGAACCTACCTCCAGGACCCTTTCATATTTCGTTACAGAAGCTCTATACGGCAAAACACAAGACCCTACCGCCAGGGGTCCTGGCGGTAGGATCAGACAACCTACCGCCATGTGGGCTGGCAGTAGGGTGAACCTATCACCAGGGCCCTTGCATCTTTCGTTACAGAATGTCTGCATGGCAAAACCCTGCCACACCTTACCGCCAGAGGCACTGGCGGTAAGGTTAGACAGCCTACCGCCAGGGCCCCTGGCGGTAGGGTACTTATCCACGTCAGCACGCGGCGACGGCCGCCGTCCCCTCCGTCACACCCTACCGCCGGTGAAGTTGGCGGTAGGCTGTCTAACCCTACCGCCAGAGACTCTGGCGGTAGCAAAAGGGTCAAATCCCGAAAATATTTCAAACCGGGGTCAGATTTTGATTTTGTTTGTCAAAAGGGTCAAAACACGAAATTTAGCCACGGCCGTATATGTTGGGGAACGTTCCAGAAAACAAAAATGTTCCTACGGTTTCACCAAGATCCATCTATGAGTTCATCTAGCAACGAGTGATCGGATTGCATCTACATACCTTTGTAGATCACGCGTGGAAGCGTTCAGAGAACGGGGATGAGGAAGTCGTACTCGACGTGATCCAAATCACCGGAGATCCTAGCGCCGAACGGACGGCACCTCCATGTTCAACACACGTACGGTCAGCGTGACGTTTCCTGCTTCTTGATCCAGCAAAGGGGGAAGAAGAGGTTGATGAAGATCCAGCGGCACGACGGCATGGTGGTGGATGCAGCAGTCATCGCAGCAGGGCTTTGCCGTTCTTCTGCGACAGGGAGAGGTGTAGCAGGGGAGAGGGAGGCGCCAAGAGTCAAGGGTGTGGCTTCCCCTCCCTCCCCCCCCTTTTATATAGGCTCCCCATGGGGGGCGCCGGCCCTAGGAGATGGGATCTCCTAGGGGGGCGGCGGCCAAGGGTGGAGTGGCCCCCAAGACAAGTGGGGCGCCCCCCCCCCCCACCCTAGGGTTTCCAACCCTAGGCGCAGGGGTGGGCCAAGGGGGCGCACCAGCCCACTATGGGCTGGTTCCCCTCCCCACTTCAGCCCATGGGGCCCTCCGGGATGGGTGGTCCCACCCGGTGGACCCCCGGGACCCATCCGGTGGTCCCGGTACAATACCGGCGACCCCCGAAACTCTCCCGATGGCCGAAACTGCACTTCCTATATATAATTCTTCACCTCCGGACCATTCCGGAACTCCTCGTGACGTCCGGGATCTCATCCGGGACTCCAAACAATTTTTGGGTTACTGCATATTCATATCTCTATAACCCTAGCGTCACCGAACCTTAGGTGTGTAGACCCTACGGGTTCGGGAGACATGTAGACATGACCGAGATGGCTCTCCGGTCAATAACCAACAGCGGGATCTGGATACCCATGTTGGCTCCCACATGCTCCTCGATGATCTCATCGGATGAACCACGATGTCGAGGATTCAAGCAACCCCGTATACAATTCCCTTTGTCAATCGGTACGTTACTTGCCCGAGATTCGATCGTCGGTATCCCAATACCTCGTTCAATCTCGTTACCGGCAAGTCACTTTACTCGTATCGTAATGCATGATCCCGTGACCAGACACTTGGTCACTTTGAGCTCATTATGATGATGCATTACCGAGTGGGCCCAGAGATACCTCTCCGTCATACGGAGTGACAAATCCCAGTCTTGATCCGTGTCAACCCAACAGACACTTTTGGAGATACCCGTAGTATACCTTTATAGTCACCCAGTTATGTTGTGACGTTTGGTACACCCAAATCACTCCTACGGTATCCGGGAGTTACACGATCTCATGGTCTAAGGAAAAGATACTTGACATTGGAAAAACTCTAGCAAATGAATTATACGATCTTGTGCTGTGTTTAGGATTGGGTCTTGTCCATCACATCATTCTCCTAATGATGTGATCTCGTTATCAATGACATCCAATGTCCATAGTCAGGAAACCATGACTATCTATTGATCAACGAGCTAGTCAACTAGAGGCTTACTAGGGACATGTTGGTGTCTATGTATTCACACATGTATTACGATTTCCGGATAACACAATTATAGCATTAATAAAAGACAATTATCATGAACAAGGAAATATAATAATAATCCTTTTATTATTGCCTCTAGGGCATATTTCCAACAGTCTGCCACTTGCACTAGAGTCAATAATCTAGTTACATTGTGATGAATCGAACACCCATGGAATTCTGGTGTTGATCATGTTTTGCTCTAGGGAGAGGTTTAGTCAACGGATCTGCTACATTAGGTCTGTATGTACTTTACAAATATCTATGTCTCCATCTTGAACATTTTCACTAATGGAGTTGAAGCGACGCTTGATGTGCCTCGTCTTCTTGTGAAACCTGCGCTCCTTGGCAAGTGCAATAGCCCCAGTGTTGTCACAGAAGAGTTTGATCGGCCCCGACGCATTGGGTATGACTCCTAGGTCGGTGATGAACTCCTTCACCCAAATTGCTTCATGCGCTGCCTCCGAGGCTGCCATGTACTCCGCTTCACATGTAGATCCCGCCACGAAGCTCTGCTTGCAACTGCACCAGCTTACTGCCCACCATTCAAAATATACACGTACCCGGTTTGTGACTTAGAGTCATCCAGATCTGTGTCGAAGCTAGCGTCGACGTAACCCTTTACGACGAGCTCTTCGTCACCTCCATAAATGAGAAACATTTCCTTAGTCCTTTTTAGGTACTTCAAGATATTCTTGACCAGTGTCCAGTGTTCCTTGCCGGGATTACTTTGGTACCTACCTACCAAACTTACAGCAAGGTTTACATCAGGTCCGGTACACAGCATGGCATACATAATAGAACCTATGGCTGAGGCATAGGGGATGACACTCATCTCTTCTATATCTTCTGCCGTGGTCGGACATTGAGCTGAGCTCAATTTCACACCTTGCAACATAGGCAAGAACCCCTTCTTAGACTGATCCATATTGAACTTCTTCAATATCTTATCAAGGTATGTGCTTTGTGAAAGACCTATGAGGCGTCTTGATCTATCTCTATAGATATTGATGCCTAATATATAAGCAACTTCTCCAAGGTCCTTCATTGAAAAACTCTTATTCAAGTAGGCCTTAATGCTGTCCAAAAGCTCTACATCATTTCCCATCAAAAGTATGTCATCTACATATAATATGAGAAATGCTACAGAGCTCCCACTCACTTTCTTGTAAACGCAGCCTTCTCCATAAGTCTGCATAAACCCAAAAGCTTTGATCATCTCATCAAAGCGAATGTTCCAACTCCGAGATGCTTGCACCAGCCCATAAATCGGGCGTTGGAGCTTTCACACCTTGTCAGCATTCTTAGGAATGATAAAACCTTCCGGATGCATCATATACAATTCTTCCTTAAGGAAACCATTAAGGAATGCCGTTTTGACGTCCATTTGCCATGTCTCATA
This sequence comes from Triticum urartu, assembly GCF_003073215.2. Taxonomy (NCBI): domain Eukaryota; kingdom Viridiplantae; phylum Streptophyta; class Magnoliopsida; order Poales; family Poaceae; genus Triticum; species Triticum urartu. The sequence continues at coordinate 390,146,007 of NC_053022.1, read as the reverse complement.
ATCATAGTATGCGGCAATTGCTAACATAATTCTGACGGACTTCAACTTCGCTACGGGAGAGAAAGTCTCATCGTAGTCAACCCCTTGAACTTGCCGATAACCCTTAGCGACAAGTCGAGCTTTATAGATGGTAACATTACCATCCGCGTCCGTCTTCTTCTTAAAGATCCATTTGTTTTCTATCGCTCGCCGATCATCGGGCAAGTCTGTCAAAGTCCATACTTTGTTTTCATACATGGATCCTATCTCGGATTGCATGGCTTCAAGCCATTTGTTGGAATCTGGGCCCGCCATCGCTTCTTCATAGTTCGAAGGTTCACTGTCGGTGTTGAAAGCGGCGGATCTCGGGTAGGGGGTCCTGAACTGTGCGTCTAGGCCGGATGGTAACAGGAGGCAGGGAACACGATGTTTTTACCCAGGTTCGGGCCCTCTCGATGGAGGTAAAACCCTACTCCTGCTTGATTAATATTGATGATATGGGTAGTACAAGAGTAGATCTACCATGAGATCAAGGAGGCTAAACCCTATAAGCTAGCCTATGGTATGATTGTTGTATATATTGTCTATCTATCGACTAGCCTGGCCTCGGTTTATATAATGCACCGGAGGCCTAGGATAACAAGAGTCCTAGCCGAATACGCCGGTGGGGAGAAGTCCTTGTCTTGATCGCCAAGTCTTGTGGAATCTTCCTTGTATGCGGCAGCCGTCCGAACTGGCCCATGAGTATACGGCCACGGGGGTCCTTGGCCCAATCTAATAGATCGGGAGACGACATGGTGAGTACCCCCTAGTCCAGGACACCGTCAGTAGCCCCCTGAACCGGTCTTCAAGTTAGGGACGCTCCTCGATTCTTCCAAACTGTTCTTCATCTTCGGTTGCCGGTCTTGAAAACTGGTTCAACAAATCTTCTTTATCTTCGATCTTGAGGATCGCCGAAATGCATTCGATGAGTTTACACGTCGGGTATCCGAGGATCCCCTTTAAGTTTCCGGCCTTTATCAATGCTTTGTTTATTTTTATGCCACACCTCGGGTTTGAAGTTGTTCCCGGGAGGCAGGGTCCTCTTGCGTCCGAGCTCCAATGCCGGACTGCATTCGAGGTATCTTTTGCAGCCGAGCACCAACGCCGGACCGCTTCCCAGCTCTAGCGCCGGAATGTATCCGAGCTCCAACGCCGGACTATGTATCCGAGCTCCAACGCCGGACTGTATAACCGAGCTCCAATGCCGAAATATATCCGAGCTCCAACGCCGGACTGTGTCCAGGCTCCAATGCCGGACTATATCTGAGGTGTCATATCACCTTGGTTCAAAAAAGTTGAAGGAGTTTAGCCGAGCTTAATGCCGGAAATGCCCTCCATGGAGCCAGCCACTAGTGCCCGAGCTTTATGCCGGACTGCTTCCGAGGTGGTGCACCACCCCGAATGTGGGCTGATTTTTGTCAATATTTTTGATTGGTGCAATTTATTCTCTGCCGAGATATATAGCCAGTAGCCCTCAAGGTGGGTATCGGTCTAAAACCCGAGATGCACATGAAGGATGATATAAGACCGCTGATCCCAGTAGCCGCTGAGACTCAGGTCGATTTGCAAAATCGGCCTGAGGATGAAGTCCTAGCTCGGCAGAATACTTCGGGACACTAAAAGCGGCGTGCTCAGTCCTCGAGACTCAGGTTGGGTGCAGCCGACCAACCTGAGGATCAAAATCTCCTCGGAAACTATATTGCACATAAAATTTTCTGCATTGGACAAGCAATGCAGTAGCCCCCGAGACACTGGTCGGGTGGCAACACCAGATCAGGGGATCAATGTGCCCCTTTAATATTTGTAAATAATAAGCCCGAAGCCCAGTAGCCCCCGAGCCTTAATGCGGGCATGGGTGGCCGAATTAAGGATCGATATCCATAGTAAAATCACAAATTATGTGTAATGACTCTATGTATTCAAGTACTTTACATCATTAATGCTCGAATCCGCATTGTACAAAACTTTGTTGACCGACCATCGGCTTCCACTCGGCCAGTAGCCGAGGAGTGTTTGTCCTACTTTATAAAGTCTTTATGAGGGCAAAGATTTACAACAAACAAGGCAATCTGGTCATGCAGTTTTATAAACAAAGGTACGCAGAGAGATATGTTATATTTACTGTTTAACATAAGAAATGTCCTCCAAAGAAAATGGTCCCGCTATCGGTTTCTTCCTTTGGGTTGTCATGCTAAGCATGATCATTAAACCTCGGCTCTAATGTAAGAGCAAAATATTGAGGATTTAGTTTGGGAGGCCAGTTAATAGCCCCCGGTAGTGTTCGGCGACAGTCGGGGTCAAGCCGTAAACACTTCGGCCAATGTTATGAACGGCCCATCATTTAACATAGTCATCGGATCGCTGACCAGTTTACGCTTATTGTGAAAGTCAGTTTTCGGCTTTCTCCACTGAGGTGCTTAACCATGTGAGCTGGAGGCACAATCGCAGTGGTTCTCCCTTTGCACGCCTAGCCGAACAAAACGGAACGTAGGAAGCAAGTGCAGGAGCCGGGCAACCCAACTATTGACCGAAGACACAATTCGAAACCGATGCATATATAGCAATATCTGAGAATGTTTTTGCCGAATCCCTAAAGGTGTCCGGCGTTGCACTGCGAGACTAATGCTGGAAAAGCACAAATAGTTTTAAAAGTGCCAAAAAGCTTGGAAAACCAAGAAACGTCAGTAAAAACATGACGTCCGAACAATATCAAGTTGGTCTTAGAAAAAAGAAGTGCTTCTATCGTGTTTTAACATGATACATCCTATCTCAAGACTTCGAGCGGGTCAGCCTACGGCTTCAACCTCCTATCCCAAGGGCGGAGTACTTCTCATCAGGCCAGTTTAGCAAACTAAACTCTAGCAGCTTTGATAGAGAAATTAGGCTCCCCGGCTAGTGACCGCACACTCGTGTCGAAAAAAGGAGTGATAAATAATAATAAAACTTTGCAACGACTAAGAAGAAGAACACTTATTATAAAATGGCTCAAATAAACTTAAGAGCCCCCAAGTGACTTGGGTAGAAGAATGATTGCAGGTACCGAAGTACTTATATCATATCTATGTTCAACCGAACTTTAAACGCGTCTTAACCGACCGTCAGCTTCTCCCTCTTCGGTCAAGGGCCGAAAAATGTTATGTACTCCATCGGTCGAGAATATCGACGGTGTTTCCAATAACCAGGCAATCAGGCCATAAGGCTGTAACAGACAAAGCGCGCTCAGGGAACTTATGCTATATTACCGTAAAGTGTAAGAAGCATCTTCGAAGAAAATAGTACCCCCACCGATACCTTTCTTCGGTGCTCATTGTTATTATGAGACTTGTGCAATAGATTTTTTGTACTCATGAGTTCCGTTGTGTGCCGACCATCATTGAAAACTATAAGAGCGCTAGCTTTCGGCTTCACCCAGTCTGAGGTCCGGCTCGGTTGACCTGATCGTGACAATCGCAGAGGTGCTCCCTTTACTCTCTAGCCGAACAATCGGGAACGTAGGGGTAAACACAGGAGCGAGGCAACCCATCTTGCAAATCGCTTAAGTCAATATGGTGCATATTATGACGTAATACATGAACAAGGAACGAAGCCGTACAAGTATAATCATATGCAAGAGGAAAAAGCTTCATGAAGGAAGCCCCCAAGTAAACGAGGTATTTGAATTTGTGCGTCACAAACAAAGTTTGGACAAGGAAAAAAATTTACAAGCAACTTTTTTCCAAAAAAGTATAATGCTTGGTCGAGCCGAACACAAGTTAAAAATTTAAAACTTTGAGCATGAAGGCAACTTAGCTGGTTAATGTGTTCGGTATTGATGACGCGGTCCGAGCTTGATGCGGGACAAGGTGCCATCCCCCAAGCCGGTCCCGAGGTGGCGGAGCAAAGAGCTCGGCACTCTGAAGTGGTGACATAGCACGGTCAATGCAGACCGGCAGAGTGATGCCGAAGTCCCCGGCATGGGGTAATGAAGTGTTGACGAAGCCCCCCGTCCAGCCGAGGTGACGCCAAAGGATATAGTCCGGCTGGATCATTTTCCTATGCCACATAAAATAGTGCGAACCGGAGATAATAGTAATAATGATAATTAAAAAATGTTGCATAATAAATAATTTATGCAAAGTGAGGAATAGAAGAAATATGGCCTGGCGCCGAAGTCAATGTCGATGCAGGGCGTCGGTGTGATGTAGTAAAGGCATGGCAAAGCCTGAATTCGCAGGTCGGTTCGAGCTCCGAGTGCGGCGTTCGCCGGACTATGTACGGAAACTGACCGAACCACCATGCGATTGTCGTTAATGCGGCCACCATTTGATAGACCTGTGTACATATGACGGACAACCCAGAGTAATAATTCCTTGGGAAAAATGAACCCAAACAAGCAAAAAAAATACTAGGATTAATAACACCTGGTTTATTTGTTGTACCAATCCGAAGGAAGGTGATTCCTAAAATTGGGACCCGCTCCACACACCCATTGCCTGATGGGCGATAAAACGACGGCATGGCAATGCTGGTAAAGGTTGACTCGACGAGGCAAAGCTCTCGGCCCAGCTAACGTGACGGAGCTGGTCGGCTAGTGACGCCGAAGTGTCCGGAGTAGGTTGATGAAGAGATGGCGAAGCCCCCGGTCCAGCCGAGATGTCGAAGCCTCGATGTCAGCCGATGAGTCGAAGTAGGTCGGCGTGATGGACACCAGCTTGAAGAAGCAATAGTGCGGCCCTGTCGATGCAGGTCGTGACGTGGTCGATGCCAGCTTGATGAATCGACCGTGCGGCGATGCCGGTATGCCCGCTCCGTGTAATCCGTGGGGCGGCGATGTTGGTGATTATTTATCCTTCGCGATGTCGGGCTCTTGTTCGGCTTGCCGAGATGATGATCCGAAGAAGTTGAGCTCGGCTCAACAAAGTGACGCCGTGTCTAGCGCAGGTCGGCAGCCGTGGAGTAATATTGCCGGACTGGTTTGACACCAGCATGATGTTGAAGATCATGTTTAAAAGATCTTACAGTTAGTGGGATGTGTTCGATAACAAAACACAATACCCCATACAAAACTCCCTTCAAAAGGGATGTCCGAAATTCTATTCATAAAAAAAATGAACTTGGGTCGGATTCGTTTTCGCGCAGAAAACAGATCCGAAAAGTGATGCACTAATCGGAAGGTTCCCGGCGTTTGGACGGTCGGATCGAGCCGAAATTTTGAGAGGTGGTAGATATAGGAATTTCGCAGCCGATCAACGGTTGGATCTTCCAAAGGACGTCCGAGCTAGAAGCTGGACACCACGCCCTAAACTCATCCAAATTCCCGTCCAGATTTGACAGGGCTCCAGTATATCGTGGATTGCCAGAGATTCCTCCATCGAAACTCGACGAAATTTTTCAGGGTTGTTGTAGACTCAATTCCGCACAATTCCACCAAAGCGATCGTCAAAGCGATACTCGAGGAGGTGGTGGTGGCAGATACGAGTTCGCTGTCCAGAAAAACAGCACGGTTGCTTAAGGGCAATGTTGACGTTGAGCCCCCGAGCTCCATAGATGATTCCTCCGTGATCTTGATAGAGATCGGAGTTGATGTTTGATAAAGGCCCTTTTCCGAACATGGTGATCCGAACACGGGGCGCAATTCTTAGTCGAACCAAGGTGACCAGTCGAGCTGGTGACGAAGATGCCGAAGTCGCAGTTGATCTGCAGGCGAGCCATCGATCCTTTTGTCGATCACACAACGGAACTCTCAATGAAAACACCAATGTCGGTGTCAAAACCGGCGGATCTCGGGTCGGGGGTCCCGAACTGTGCGTCTAGACCGGATGGTAACAGGAGACAAGGGACACGATGTTTTTACGCAGGTTCGGGCCCTCTCGATGGAGGTAAAACCCTACTCCTGCTTGATTAATATTGATGATATGGGTAGTACAAGAGTAGATCTACCACGAGATCAAGGAGGCTAAACCCTAAAAGCTAGCCTATGGTATGATTGTTGTATATATTGTCTATCTATCGACTAGCCTGGCCTCGGTTTATATAATGCACCGGAGGCCTAGGATAACAAGAGTCCTAGCTGAATACGCCGGTGGGGAGAAGTCCTTGTCTTGATCGCCAAGTCTTGTGGAATCTTTCTTGTATGCGACAGCCGTCCGAACTGGCCCATGAGTATACGGCCACGGGGGTCCTCGGCCCAATCTAATAGATCGGGAGACGACATGGTGAGTACCCCCTAGTCCAGGACACCGTCATTCACCATTGTCTAACAACATGATTTCCAAGACAGGGTTGCCGTACCACTCTGGTGCGGAACGTGTCCTTGTGGACCTACGAAGTTCAGTAAAAACTTGATCTAAAGTTTCATGATCATCATCATTAACTTCCTCTCTAGTCGGCACAGGCACCTCAGGAACATTTTCTTGAGTTGCGCCATTTTCCGGTTCAAAAGGTAATACTTCATCAAGTTCTACTTTCCTCCCACTTACTTCTTTCGAGAGAAACTCCTTCTCTAGAAAGGATCAATTCTTGGCAACAAAGATCTTGCCTTCGGATCTGAGGTAGAAGGTATACCCAATAGTTTTTTTAGGGTATCCTATGAAGACGCATTTTTTCGACTTGGGTTCGAGCTTTTCAGGTTGAAGTTTCTTGACATAAGCATCGCATCACCAAACTTTTAGAAACGACAGCTTAGGCTTCTTCCCAAACCATAATTTATACGGTGTCGTCTCAACGGATTTCGACGGAGCCCTATTTAAAGTGAATGCGGCAGTCTCTAAAGCATAGCCCCAAAATGATAGCGGTAAATCGGTAAGAGACATCATAGATCGCACCATATCTAATAGAGTGCGATTACGACGTTCGGACACACCATTACGCTGAGGTGTTCCAGGCGGCGTGAGTTGTGAAACTATTCCACATTTTCTTAAGTGTGTGCCAAATTCGTGACTCAAGTATTCTCCCCCATGATCTGATCGCAAGAACTTGATTTTCCTGTCACGTTGATTCTCAACCTCACTCTGAAATTCCTTGAACCTTTCAAAAGTCTCAGACTTGTGTTTCATTAAGTAGACATACCCATATCTACTCAAGTCAACAGTGAGGGTGAGAACATAACGATAACCACCGCGAGCCTCAACACTCATTGGACCGCACACATCAGTATGTATGATTTCCAATAAGTTGGTTGCTCGCTCCATTGTTCCTGAGAACGGAGTCTTGGTCATTTTACCCATGAGGCATGGTTCGCACGTGTCAAATGATTCGTAATCAAGAGACTCTAAAAGTCCATCTGTATGGAGCTTCTTCATGCGTTTGACACCTATGTGACCAAGGCGGCAGTGCCACAAGTATGTGGGACTATCATTATCAACCTTACATCTTTTGGTACTCACACTATGAATATGTGTAGCATTACGCTCGAGATTCATTAAGGATAAACCATTCACCGTCGGAGCATGACCATAAAACATATCTCTCATATAAATAGAACAACCATTATTCTCGGATTTAAATGACTAGCCATCTCGTATTAAACGAGATCTTGATACAATGTTCATGCTCAAACTTGGCACTAAATAACAATTATTGAGGTTCAAAACTAATCCTGTAGGTAAATGTAGAGGTAGCGTGCCGACGGCGATCACATCGACCTTGGAACCATTCCCGACGCGCATCGTCACCTCATCCTTCGCCAGTCTCTGCTTATTCCGCAACTCCTGTTTTGAGTTACAAATGTGAGCAACTGCACCGGTATCAAATACCCAGGAGCTACTACGAGTACTGGTAAAGTACACATCAATTACATGTATATCACATATACCTTTCGTTTTGCCGGCCTTGTTGTCCGCTAAGTATTTGAGGCAGTTCCGCTTCCAGTGACCACTCTCCTTGCAATAAAAGCACTCAGTCTCGGGCTTGGGTCCATTCTTTGGCTTCTTCCCGGCAGCTTGCTTGCCGGGCGCGGCAACTCCCTTGCCGTCCTTCTTGAAGTTCTTCTTACCCTTGCCTTTCTTGAACTTAGTGGTTTTATTCACCATCAACACTTGATGTTCCTTTTTGACTTCTACCTCTGCTGATTTCAGCATTGCAAATACTTCAGGAATGGTCTTTTCCATCCCCTGCATATTGAAGTTCATCACAAAGCTCTTGTAGCTCAGTGGAAGAGACTGAAGGCTTCTGTCAATGACCGCGTCATCCGGGAGATTAACTCCCAGCTGAGTCAAGCGGTTATGCAGCCCATACATTTTGAGTATGTGCTCGCTGACAGAACTATTTTCCTCCATCTTACAGCTGAAGAACTTGTCGGAGACTTCATATCTCTCGACCCGGGCATGAGCTTGAAAAACCATTTTCAGCTCTTCGAATATCTCATATGCCCCGTGTCTCTCAAAACGCTTTTGGAGCCCCGGTTCTAAGCTGTAAAGCATGCCGCACTGAACGAGGGAGTAATCATCAGCACGTGTCTGCCAAGCGTTCATAACGTCTTGGTTCTGTGGGACGGGTGCATCACCTAGCGGTGCTTCTAGGACATAATCTTTCTTGGCAGCTATAAGGATGATCCTCAGGTTCTGGACCCAGTCCGTATAGTTGCTGCCATCGTCTTTCAGCTTGGTTTTCTCTAGGAACGTGTTGAAGTTGAGGACAACGTGGGCCATTTGATCTACAAGACATATTGTAAAGATTTTAGACTAAGTTCATAATAATTAAGTTCATCTATTTAATGAACTCCCACTCAGTATGATCCGAGTCATCCCTCCAGTCATCTAAGTATAACATGATCCGAGTTAACTAGGCTGTGTCCGATCATCACGTGAGACGGACTAGTCAACATCGGTGAACATCTTCATGTTGATCGTATCTTCTATACGACTCATGCTCGACCTTTCGGTCTTCTGTGTTCCGAGGCCATGTCTGTACATGCTAGGCTCGTCAAGTCAACCTAAGTGTTTGCATGTGTAAATCTGGCTTACACCCGTCGTATGTGAACGTTGGAATCTATCACACCCGATCATCACGTGGTGCTTCGAAACAACGAACTGTCGCAACGGCGCACAGTTAGGGGGAACACTTTCTTGAAATTATTATGAGGGATCATCTTATTTACTACCGTCGTTCTAAGTAAACAAGATGCAAAAACATGATAAACATCACATGCAATCAAATAATAATAGTGACATGATATGGCCAATATCACATAGCTCCTTTGATCTCCATCTTGGGGCTCCATGATCATCTTGTCATCGGCATGACACCATGATCTCCATCATCATGATCTCCATCATCGTGTCTCCATGAAGTTGCTTGCCAACTATTACTTCTACTACTATGGCTAACACGTTTAGCAATAAAGTAAAGTAATCTACATGGCGTTTCTCAATGACACGCAGGTCATACAAAAAATAAAGACAACTCCTATGGCTCCTGCCGGTTGTCATACTCATCGACATGCAAGTCGTGATTCCTATTACAATAGCATGAACACCTCATACATCACATATATATCATTCATCATTCATCACAACTTTGTCCATATCACATCACAAAACACTTGCTACAAAAACAAGTTAGACGTCCTCTAATTGTTGTTGCAAGTTTTTACGTGGCTGCAATAGAGTTCTAGCAAGAACGTTTTCTTACCTACGTGAAAGCCACAACGTGATTTGTCAACTTCTATTTACCCTTCATAAGGACCCTTTTCATCGAATCCGCTCCAACTAAAGTGGGAGAGACAGACACCCGCCAGCCACCTTATGCAACTAGTGCATGTCAGTCGGTGGAACCGGTCTCACGTAAGCGTACGTGTAAGGTTGGTCCGGGCCGCTTCATCCCACAATACTGCTGAAGCAAAATAAGACTAGTAGCGGCAAGAAAGTTGACAACATCTACGCCCACAACAAATTGTGTTCTACTCGTGCAAAAGGAACTACGCATAGACCTAGCTCATGATGCCACTGTTGGGGAACGTTGCAGAAAACAAAAATTTTCCTACGGTTTCACCAAGATCCATCTATGAGTTCATCTAGCAACGAGTGATCGGATTGCATCTACATACCTTTGTAGATCACGCGCGGAAGCGTTCAAAGAACGGGGATGAGGAAGTCGTACTCGACGTGATCCAAATCACCGGAGATCCTAGTGCCGAACGGACGGCACCTCCGTGTTCAACACACGTACGGTCAGCGTGATGTCTCCTCCTTCTTGATCCAGCAAGGGGGGAGGAGAGGTTGATGAAGATCCAGCAGCACGACGGCGTGGTGGTGGATGCAGCAGTCACCGCAGCAGAGCTTCGCCGTTCTTCTGCGACAGGGAGAGGTGTAGCAGGGGAGAGGGAGGCGCCAAGAGTCAAGGGTGCGGCTACCCCTCCCTCCCCCCCCTTTATATAGGCTCCCCAAGGGGGGCGCCGGCCCTAGGAGATGGGATCTCCTAGGGGGGCGGCGGCCAAGGGTGGAGTGGCCCCCAAGACAAGTGGGGCGCCCCCCCCCACCCTAGGGTTTCCAACCCTAGGCGCAGGGGTGGGCCAAGGGGGCGCACCAGCCCACTATGGGCTGGTTCCCCTCCCCACTTCAGCCCATGGGGCCCTCCGGGATGGGTGGTCCCACCCGGTGGACCCCCGGGACCCATCCGGTGGTCCCGGTACAATACCGGTGACCCCCGAAACTCTCCCGATGGCCGAAACTGCACTTCCTATATATAATTCTTCACCTCCGGACCATTCCGGAACTCCTCGTGACGTCCGGGACTCCTAACAACTTTCGGGTTACTGCATATTCATATCTCTACAACCCTAGCGTCACTGAACCTTAAGTGTGTAGACCCTACGGGTTCGGGAGACATGTAGACATGACCGAGATGGCTCTCCGGTCAATAACCAACAGCGGAATCTGGATACTGATGTTGGCTCCCACATGCTCCTCGATGATCTCATCGGATGAACCACGATGTCAAGGATTCAAGCAACCCTGTATACAATTCCCTTTGTCAATCGGTACGTTACTTTCCCGAGATTCGATCGTTGGTATCCCAATACCTCGTTCAATCTCATTACCGGCAAGTCACTTTACTTGTACCGTAATGCATGATCCCGTGACCAGACACTTGGTCACTTTGAGCTCATTATGATGATGCATTACCGAGTGGGCCCAGAGATACCTCTCCGTCATACGGAGTGACAAATCCCAGTCTTGATCCGTGTCAACCCAACAGACACTTTCGGAGATACCCGTAGTATACCTTTATAGTCACCCAGATACGTTGTGACGTTTGGTACACCCAAAGCACTCCTACGGTATCCAGGAGTTACACGATCTCATGGTCTAAGGAAAAGATACTTGACATTGGAAAAACTCTAGCAAATGAACTATACGATCTTATGCTGTGTTTAGGATTGGGTCTTGTCCATCACATCATTCTCCTAATGATGTAATCTCGTTATCAATGACATCCAATGTCCATAGTCAGGAAACCATGACTATCTGTTGATCAACGAGCTAGTCAACTAGAGGCTTACTAGGGACATGTTGGTGTCTATGTATTCACACATGTATTACGATTTCCGGATAACACAATTATAGCATGAATAAAAGACAATAATCATGAACAAGAAAATATAATAATAATCCTTTTATTATTGCCTCTAGGGCATATTTCCAACAGTATAAGCCATGGTTATCCGAGGAAACGTCCGATATGGGCTACAATGCTTGGACGCCTGCCTTGTCCCACGCTGTCGTCCGGTCGCACCATCAAAGCGAGGCGCGCTCTCCGCTGCGCCCAACTAGGTACGTTTGTGGATGCAAGTTTATAGTTTACATAGCCTTAGGGCATCCTCAACGGTGACCTACAAATTTGCTTCGACATCCATCCGCACACATGGATGTCGGAACTGGTCATCTAACGATGTTCGCATACATTTCAAATACTTTTTCAACAAATTCGATAAATTCATGCAAGAAGAGGGGATTTCATACAAAACCGAACGAAAATATTTACATTTTTGAAAATATTTTAACTGAAAAAGGTAAAACTACGTGCGACCGCGTGGAGTTCCATTCTCATGAAAAGGATACACTACACCTAGTCTACGGCATGCCACGGCGGATTCCTTTGTCTTCTCCGGCAGCCCGCTCATCGGACTGCCAGGAGCCCCAAAGGTATATTTTTTCCCGTATCTTTCCTATGTCCAAATGCGCCGCTCATCGGAGTGGCAAATGGGGTGCTACCGTTGGAGGTGAAGGCGGGTGCTTCGGCCGGAGGGGAAGGAGGGCTCCTCCGCTTCCGTGAAGCCCAGGCAGGGGTCGACAATGATCTGTGCTGAACCGGGCAAGTCACCGGCTATGTAAGCTGACGATGTGCCGGCGGTGGCCTTCCCGAAACCCAAGCGGTGACGGCCTCCCGTGTTTTACGTTCCCTCGATGTTGGCGGCAGATGCAGACGCACTGACCACCAACTCGTCGATCTCCGCGTAGCCGACTTCTTTCTCCATCGACCGGGCATGATTCTGCCAACGTAGATGACGGATGGCACGGCGTCTGGCCTCATCCATGGCAGCCACGATGCTTGTTCCTCCGTGCTCCGCTACGTGCCATCCTGGAGCAACTCGCCACACCTCTGCGAGATGGCTGGAGCGATGAGTTGTTGAACCATGCGCCGGCTTGGGCGGCAACTTGCTTCATTAGATTTGGCGAGGGAGGTGGAGTAGCGAGTTGCCTGGCTCGTATCCGGTGGGCTCGGCGGGCCATCCAGACGGCTTTTATGCCGGTGAACTCCTCTTCCTGCACGCCGGTAGCCATGGATATTGTGGAGAAAATGGTGCGAGGAGATGGGAGCGGAGGTGTGGTGTGATTTTTGCCCGATGTCTGGCACCGTTTAAGTAGAGGACGGATGGGAGGAGCTTGTCAGTGTTGTGTTTAATGGCAATCCGCTCGTGAACAAACGTGTGGCCGGAGTAGGTTTCTCGGATTCCACGTGGGTTCACTGGAGGTGTTTGAATGCGGCGAGGAGGCGTGTTCAGCCGAGCGTGCAGCAGCCGGTGCCCTCGGCCGGTGCACTGCTTTAATGGCAGAGGCAGTGAAAGGTTGCGTCTGCTCTAAGATGGCTTCAACGTGGAGCGGCCGCTCTACATTGACATGAATGCGGGCAGCCGGCGTCAGGCGGGAACACACGACGACGAGGGAGGAGGGCTTTGGGTGGGCCAGGGTGGTCAAAAGCGGGCGTGGGTGCTGTCCGGACGCTCGCAAAGCCACTCACGTTTGTCTCCGGTTTGCGGGAGAAAGTGTGACCGGACCGCCCCGCGGACCTATACAGGCCCGCGTTTGATGGCATAACGCATCCGGACCATACGGTCCGAACGGTTGCGGGCGGTTTGAGGGTCAGTGTTGGAGATGCACTTAGAGTATTTCAACAGTCACTGGATTGTAGGGCATTTAGGGTCAAAACAAGGCTTCCACATTTGTCTTTGTTGTAAACTAGATAATACCCCATGCGTTGTTGTGGGACATTTTAGTTTATGTGAGCATATTCGAAGAAAAACATAGATAGGATGAATGAAAAGGAAACACATTATCCACTAAATATCCAATGGAATATCCATATTTACATTTGAGTTTTTCTACTTGGAATTGGTCCCTCCAAGAGGTAAATCTGAAGAGATCCTGGTGGGAGTAAATAATGATTTGTTTGATGTAACTAAAATAGAGGTATGGTAGGGGTATACTTTGTGAGGTTGTTGTTTTTTGATAAAAATGGCTAAATTTCATTGGAATATTATTATTGTGTATGGTGACGCTCAATTAGATGGCAAAGCTGCTTATTTGGCAGAATTGTCTAAGATCTATCATGACAACATTTTATATTGTGTGGTAGGCGGGGATTTTATTCTTATTAGAACTTTTGTGAGAAAAACTAACCCAATAACACTGATCACTGAAGTTCTATATTGCTATTATTGAGTATGAAGAGCTTAGAGAATTACCTCTAAATGGAAGAAATTTTACTTGGGCCAATAATTTGGCTAAACCAACCATTGAGAAATTAGATAGAATTCTCATGAATGGGAGGAACATTATGCTTAGCTATGGTACAAGCTTTGGAGAGGGAAGTTTCTTATCACAGTCCTCTCATTCTTGACACTGGGTCTCATAATATTTCAAAGCCAATATATAGATTCAAAAAATATTGGATCCTGAGAGATGGTTTTAAGGACTTTGTCACCAAACTTTTGGACTGATAATTATGAAAGTTCTTATATCGAGAGGTGGCAAAATAGGTTGAGAATTCTTAGGAATAAGATTAGGGGCTGAAACTTGAATGTTGAGACTTGGCATAGGAAAATTAAAAAATCCAAGTTAGATTCCATTGATAAGGATGCAGAAGTTAATGGCTTAACTACTCATGATAGAACTGAACAAAAGGAACTTAGTGAATAGTTGGGAGAATTTTAAAAAAGGAAGAGTTAAAATGGCTCCAAAGATATAAGGATAAAGAAATCAGATAAGGTGATTGTAATACTAGATACTACCATGGCAATTATTTCTTTGGAGCAAGATGAGGGGACGATTGAAGGGAATAAAATCTTTTAAAATACATCACTAATTTCTGTAAAGAAAACTTTTTGGACAAGCTAAGATCTCCTTAGTTTATTTAAACATCCAAGAAGCATAGAAAAATTCTGAGGAGGATGCTAACAAGTTGGTGGAACCTTTCTTCAAGGAAAAATTACTACAATGTAGTCTTCTCTATGGAGAAAAATAAGAGCCATGTACCTAATGGGTTGCCTCTTGATTTTTATCAACATATTTGGGAAATTTTTAAGTGTAATTTGAAAGGGCACATGGATAATTTTCATAATGGGGTTCTAGATATTGCTAGGATCAATTATGGAATTATCACCCTGGTTCCTACAACTAAAGATGTTATACAAATTCAAAATTTTAGACCTTGTCTATTGAATGTTAGTTTCAAAATTATTACTAAGGTCCTAATGAACAAGTTTAGTAGGGTGGTTAACCCTATTAATTCTCATAACCAAACTACTTTTATTAAAGGTAGATACATAGTGGAAAGTGTGGTTCTGCTACATGAAGCTTTGAACTCCATGCACCATAGGAAACAAAGGGCCTTACTCTTTAAGGATTTTGAGAAAGCCTATGATAAGATTAAATGGACTTTTGCTCGCTCGATGCTAAAACTCAAAAACTTCCCTGATCAATGGTGTGATTGGATTATGCGCACTATGAGGAGAGGACATGTGGGGGTCAAATTAAATGATGTAATTGGTCCTTGTTTTAAAACTCACAAATGGCTTGAGCAAAGAGATGCTTTATCTCCATTGCTATTTGACTTGGCAGTTGAAGCCCTTGTCATTATTTTGGAGAGAGCTAGAAATAATGGATTTGTGAAAGGGGCCTTGAGTGAAAATTTAAACAATGTGATCAATATGCAAATGACACTGCTTTCCTATTACAAGATGATGAGGATATTGCTAGGAATCTCAAGTTTATTCTAAGTCCGTTTGAGCAAATCTTTGGTCTCGCTATTAACTTTCATAAGAGTGAAATTTCTATTTTTTGGGGAGGCAGTTAATAAAGCTCCCATATATCAAGAGATTTTCATTTGTGAACTGGGTGCTGTTCCTTTGAAATATTTGGCGATGCATGTCTGATATTAGAATTAGGAATAAACATTGCAAGGTGGTTGTTGAAAAAATTGAGAAAATATGTGTCTGTTGGTAGGGAAGACTTTTAAACATTATTGGTAGGGTGACTTTGGCGCAATCCCGCCAAACTAATATACCTCTGTTTTATGATGCCTCTATACCCAATTCTTGTGGGTGTTAGAAAGAAAGCTGACTTTTAGGGGGCAATGCTTGTATGGCAAGTTGATGAGGATAAAAAATAGAAGTGCATATTTCAATCCTGGACTTAGGGTTAGTTTAATTTACAACCTCTAACTCCAAAACCGGTTAGAAGACAACCTTATACTTTCAATACTAGCTAAATTACTCCCTCTGACAACTGCCAACTGGTTTTGTGTGACATGGCAGCCCAGCAGACCAGTCAACGTTGACATGGTCTTCATTTTGCATCCTTTTGCTTGTTCCCATGGCCATTGCTGGGGTTTTTGATTTTTTGCCATCACTTATTGTTGGAAATATGCCCTAGAGGCAATAATAAATTGGTTATTATTATATTTCTTGTTCATGATAATCGTTTATTATCCATGCTAGAATTGTATTGATAGGAAACTCAGATACATGTGTGGATACATAGACAACACCATGTCCCTAGTAAGCCTCTAGTTGACTAGCTCGTTGATCAATAGATGGTTACGGTTTCCTGACCATGGACATTGGATGTCGTTGATAACGGGATCACATCATTAGGAGAATGATGTGATGGACAAGACCCAATCCTAAGCCTAGCACAAGATCGTGTAGTTCGTATGCTAAAGCTTTTCTAATGTCAAGTATCATTTCCTTAGACCATGAGATTGTGCAACTCCCGGATACCGTAGGAATGCTTTGGGTGTATCAAACGTCACAACGTAACTGGGTGACTATAAAGGTGCATTACAGGTATCTCCGAAAGTGTCTGTTGGGTTGGCACGAATCGAGACTGGGATTTGTCACTCCGTGTAAGCGGAGAGGTATCTCTGGGCCCACTCGGTAGGACATCATCATATGCGCAATGTGACCAAGGAGTTGATCACGGGATGATGTGTTACGGAACGAGTAAAGAGACTTGCCGGTAACGAGATTGAACAAGGTATAGGGATACCGACGATCGAATCTCGGGCAAGTACAATACCGCTAGACAAAGGGAATTGTATACGGGATTGATTAAGTCCTTGACATCGTGGTTCATCCGATGAGATCATCGTGGAACATGTGGGAGCCAACATGGGTATCCAGATCCCGCTGTTGGTTATTGACCGGAGAGTCATCTCGGTCATGTCTGCATGTCTCCCGAACCCGTAGGGTCTACACACTTAAGGTTCGGTGACGCTAGGGTTATAGAGATATTAGTATGCGGTAACCCGAAAGTTGTTCGGAGTCCCGGATGAGATCCCGGACGTCACGAGGAGTTCCGGAATGGTCCGGAGGTAAAGAATTATATATAGGAAGTGCTATTTCGGCCATCGGGACAAGTTTCGGGGTCACCGGTATTGTACCGGGACCACCGGAAGGGTCCCGGGGGTCCACCGGGTGGGGCCACCTGCCCCGGGGGGCCACATGGGCTGTAGGGGGTGTGCCTTGGCCTATATGGGCCAAGGGCACCAGCCCCAAGAGGCCCATGCGCCAAGAGAGAGGAAAAAGGGGAGAGTCCTAAAAGGGGAAGGCACCTCCGAGGTGCCTTGGGGAGGATGGACTCCTCCCCACCCTTGGCCGCACCCTTCCTTGGAGGAAGGGGCAAGGGCTGCGCCTCCCCCTCTCCCTTGGCCCTATATATAGTGGGGAAAA
The DNA here is from genome assembly GCF_003073215.2 of Triticum urartu. Taxonomy (NCBI): domain Eukaryota; kingdom Viridiplantae; phylum Streptophyta; class Magnoliopsida; order Poales; family Poaceae; genus Triticum; species Triticum urartu. Next base: position 390,128,558 of record NC_053022.1, on the reverse strand, counting down.
AGGAGGAGCAAACCAATCTAAGGCCTGGCGCCTCCCTCTCCCTCCCGTGACACATCTACCTCCTCCCGCAGCGCTTAGCGAAGCCCTGTTGGAATCCCGCTACTTCCACCACGCCGTCGTGCTGCTGGATCTCCATCAACCTCTCCCTCTCTCCTTGCTGGATCAAGGCATGGGAGACGTCACCGGGCTGTACGTGTGTTGAACGCGGAGGTGCCGTGCGTTCGGCACTTGATCATCGGTGATTTGAATCACGACGAGTACGACTTCATCAACCCCGTTCACTTGAACGCTTCCGCTTAGCGATCTACAAGGGTATGTAGATGCACTCTCTTTCCCCTCGTTGCTGGTTTCTCCATAGATAGATCTTGGTGATACGTAGGAAAATTTTGAATTTCTGCTACGTTCCTCAACAGTGGCATCATGAGCTAGGTCTATTGCGTAGATTCTATGCACGAGTAGAACACAAAGTAGTTGTGGGCGTTGATTTTGTTCAATATGCTTGCCGTTGCTAGTCTTATCTTGATTCGACGGTATTGTGGGATGAAGCGTCCCGGACCAACCTTACACGTACTCTTACGTGAGACCGGTTCCACCGACAAACATGCACTAGTTGCATAAGGTGGCTAGCGGGTGTCTGTCTCTCCTACTTTAGTCGGATCGGATTCGATGAAAAGGGTCCTTATGAAGGGTAAATAGAAATTGGCATATCACGTTGTGGTTTTGCGTAGGTAAGAAACGTTCTTGCTAGAAACCCATAGCAGCCACGTAAAACATGCAAACAACAATTAGAGGACGTCTAACTTGTTTTTGCAGGGTATGCTATGTGATGTGATATGGCCAAAAGGATGTGATGAATGATATATGTAATGTATGAGATTGATCATGTTCTTGTAATAGATGATCATGGAGCCCCAAGATGGAGATCAAAGGAGCTACATGATATTGGCCATATCATGTCACTATTTGATTGCATATGATGTTTATCATGTTATGCATCTTGTTTACTTAGTACGACGGTAGTAAATAAGATGATCCCTCATTAAAATTTCAAGAAGTGTTCTCCCCTAACTGTGCACCGTTGCTACAGTTCGTCGCTTCGAAGCATCACGTGTTAATCGGGTGTGATAGATCCTTTCGTTCACATACAACGGGTGTAAGCAAGATTTACACATGCAAAAACACTTAGGGTTAACTTGACGAGCCTAGCATGTGAAGACATGGCCTCGGGACACAGAGACCGAAAGGTCGAGCATGAGTCGTATAGAAGATACGATCAACACGAAGATGTTCACCGACGTTGACTAGTCCGTCTCACGTGTTAATCGGACACGGCCTAGCTCACTCGGATTATGTAATCACTTAGATGACTAGAGGGATGTCTATCTAAGTGGGAGTTCATAAGATGAACTTAATTATCCTGAACATAGTCAAAAGGATTTTGCAAATTATGTCGTAGCTCACGCTTTAGTTCTACTGTTTAGATATGTTCCTAGAGAAAAATTAGTTGAAAGTTGATAGTAGCAATTATGCGGACTAGGTCCGTAGACTGAGGATTGTCCTCATTGCTTCATAGAAGGCTTATGTCCTTAATGCACCGCTCAGTGTGCTGAACCTCGAACGTTGTCTGTGGATGTTGCGAACATCTGACATACACGTTTTGATAACTACGTGATAGTTCAGTTAAACAGTTTAGAGTTGAGGCACCAATGACGTTTTTTGAAACATCGCAAAACATATGAGATGTTTTGAGGGCTGAAATTGGGATTTCAAGCTCGTGCCCACGTCAAGAGGTATAAGACCTCCAACGATTTTCTTAACCTGCAAACTTAGGAGAAAAGCTCAATTGTTGAGCTTGTGCTCAGATTGTCTGAGTACAACAATCATTTGAATCAAGTGGGAGTTGATCTTCCAGATGAGATAGTGATGGTTCTCCGAAGTCATTACCACCAAGCTGCTAGAGCTTCATGATGAACTATAATATATCGAGGACATATATGATGATCCTTGAGATATTCGCGATGTTTGACACCGCAAAAGTAGAAATCAAGAAGGAGCATCAATTGTTGATGGTTGGTGAAACCACTAGTTTCAAGAAGGGCAAGGGCAAGAAGGGATACTTCATGAAACGGCAATTCAGCTGCTGCTCTAGTGAAGAAACCCAAGGTTGAACCCAAACCCGAGACTAAGTGCTTCTGTAATAAAGGGGAACAACCACTGGAGCATAATTACCCTAGATACTTGGTAAATTAGAAGGCTGGCAAGGTCGATAGAAGTATATTGGATATACATTGTGTTGATGTGTACTTTACTAGTACTCCTAGTAGCACCAGGGTATTAGATACCGGTTCGGTTGCTAAGTATTAGTAACTCGAAATAAAAGCTACGGAATAAACGGAGACTAGCTAAAGGTGAGCTGACGATATGTGTTGGAAGTGTTTCCAATGTTGATATGATCAAGCATCGCACGCTCCCTCTACCATCGAGATTGGTGTTTGCGTTGAGCATAGACATGATTGGATTATGTCTATCGCAATACGGTTATTCATTTAAGGAGAATAATGGTTACTCTGTTTATTTGAATAATACCTTCAAATGGTCTTACACCTGAAATGAATGGTTTATTGAATCTCGATCGTAGTGATACACATGTTCATGCCAAAAGATAGTAATGATAGTACCACCTACTTGTGGCACTGCCACGTAAGTCATATCGGTATAAAACGCATGAAGAAGCTCCATGTTGATGGATCTTTGGGCTCACTCATTTTTGAAAGTTTGGGACATGCGAACCATGTCTATTGGTATATATATGCATGAAGAAACTCTATACAAATGGACCGTTTGAACTCACTTGATTTTGAATCACTTGAGACATGCAAATCATACCACATGGGCAAGATGACTGAAAGCCTCGGTTTCAGTAAAATGGAACTAGAAAGCAACTTGTTGGAAGTAATACATTTTGATGTGTGCAGTCCAATGAGTGCTGAGGCATGTAGTGGATATCGTTATGTTCTTACTTCACAGATGATTTGAGTAGATGTTGAGTATATTTACTTGATGAATCACGAGTCTGAATTATTGAAAGGTTCAAGTAATTTCAGTGTGAAGTTGAAAGATCGTCGTGGTAAGAGGATAAAAATATCTATGATATGATCATAGAGATGAATATCTGAATTACGAGTTTGGCACAGAATTAAGACATTGTGGAAATTGTTTCACAACTAATACAGCCTGGAACACCATAGTGTGATGGTGTGTCCGAACATCATAACTGCACCCTATTGGATATGATGCATACCATGATGTCTCTTATCAAATTACCACAATAGTTTATGGGTTAGGCATTAGAGACAACCACATTCACTTTAAATAGGGCACCACGTAATTCCGATGAGATGACACCGTATGAACTATGGTTTAGAGAAACCTAAGCTGTCATTTCTTAAAAGTTTGGGGCTGCGACGCTTATGTGGAAGAGTTTCAGGCCGATAAGCTCGAACCCAAAGCGGATAAATGCATCTTCATAGGACAACCCAAAAACAGTTGGGTATACCTCATGTCTCAGATCCGAAAGCAATAAAGGATTGTTTCTAGAATTGGGTCCTTTCTCGAGGAAAAGTTTCTCTCGAAAGAATTGAGTGGGAGGATGGTGGAGACTTGATGAGGTTATTAAACCGTCTCTTCAACTAGTGTATGGCAGGGCATAGGAAGTTATTCCTGTGGCACCTACACCAATTGAAGTGGAAGCTTATGATAGTAATAATGAAACTTCAGATCAAGTCACTACCAAACCTCGTGGGATGACAAGGATGCGTACTGCTTCAGAGTGGTACGTAATCCTGTCTTGAAAGTCATGTTGCTAGACAACAATGAACCTACGAGCTATGGAGAAGCGATGGTGGGCCCGGATTCCGATAAATGGCTTGAGGCCATATAATCCGAGAGAGGATCCATATATGAAAACAAAGTGTAGACTTTGGAAGAACTACTTGATGGTCGTAAGGCTGTTGAGTACAGATGGATTTTAAAAGGAAGACGGACAATGATGGTAAATGTCACCATTAAGAAAGCTCGACTTGTCATTAAAATGTTTTTCGACAAGTTCAAAGAGTTGACTACGATGAGACTTTCTCACTCGTAGCGATGCTAAGAGTCTGTTGGAATTATATTAGCGATTACTGCATTATTTATGAAATCTTGCAGATAGGATGTCAAAACATAGTTTCCTCGACTATTTTCTGAGGAAAGGTTGTATATGATACAACCGGAAGTTTTTGTCAATCCTGAAAGATGCTAATAAGTATGCAAAGCTCCAGCAATCCTTCTGAGGACTGGAGTAAGCATCTCGGAGTTGGAATGTATGCTTTGATGAGATGATCAAAGATTTTGGGTGTATACAAAGTTTATGAGAAACTTGTATTTCCATAGAAGTGAGTGGGAGCACTATAGAATTTCTGATGAGTATATGTTGTTGACATATTGTTGATCAGAAATGATGTAGAATTTCTGGAAAGCATATAGGGTTATTTGGAAAGTGTTTGCAATGGTAAACCTGGATTAAGCTACTTGAACATTGAGCATCAAGATCTATAAGGATAGATCAAAACGCTTAATGGTACTTTCAAATGAGCACATACCTTGACATGATCTTGAAGGTGTTCAAGATGGATCAGTCAAAGAAGGAGTTCTTGCCTGAGTTGTAAGGTATGAAGTTAATACTTAAAGCTCGACCACAGCAGAATAGAGAGAAAAGACGAAGGTCGTCCCTATGCTTAAGACGTAGGCTCTACAGTATGCTATGTTGTGTACCGCACCTGAAGTGTGCCTTGCCATGAGTCAGTCAAGGGGTACAAGAGTGATCCATGAATGGATCACAGGACAGCGGTCAAAGTTATCCTTAGTAACTAGTGGACTAAGGCAAGCTTAACACCTATCCGGATAGCTCTGAGTAGAGATACCGGATACATATAATGGAGCAAAAAATTTAGAATAGCTCCAAGTAGAACAGTTATTTGGAATAGCTCCAAATAGAACGTGATAGCTGCATCTAGGAGATGCCATAGAGATTTGCGAAGTACATACGGATCTGAAAGATTCAGACCCGTTGACTATAACATCTCTCACAAGCATAACATGATCAAACCCAGAACTCATCGAGTGTTAATCACATGGTAATGTGAACTAGATTATTGACTCTAGTAAACTCTTTGGGTGTTAGTCACATGGGGATGTGACCTTGAGTGTTAATCACATATCGATGTGAACTAGATTATTGACTCTAGTGCAAGTGGGAGACTGTTGGAAATATGCCCTAGAGGCAATAATAAATTGATTATTATTATATTTTCCTTGTTCATGATAATCGTTTATTATCCATGCTATAATTGTATTGATAGGAAACTCAGATACATGTCTGGATACATAGACAACACCATGTCCCTAGTAAGCCTCTAGTTGACTAGCTCGTTGATCAATAGATGGTTACGGTTTCCTGACCATGGACATTGGATGTCGTTGATAACGGGATCACATCATTAGGAGAATGTGTGATGGACAAGACCCAATCCTAAGCCTAGCACAAGATCATGTAGTTCGTATGCTAAAGCTTTTCTAATGTCAAGTATCATTTCCTTAGACCATGAGATTGTGCAACTCTCGGATACCGTAGGAGTGCTTTGGGTGTGCCAAACGTCACAACGTAACTGGGTGGCTACAAAGGTACATTACAGGTATCTCCGAAAGTGTCTGTTGGGTTGGCACGAATCGAGACTGGGATTTGTCACTCCGTGTGACGGAGAGGTATCTCTGGGCCCACTCGGTAGGACATCATCATAATGTGCACAATGTGACCAAGGAGTTGCTCACGGGATGATGTGTTACGAAACGAGTAAAGAGACTTGCCGGTAACGAGATTGAACAAGGTATCGGGATACCGACGATCGAATCTCGGGCAAGTATCGTACCGATGGACAAAGGGAATTGTATACGGGATTGATTAAGTCCTCGACATCGTGGTTCATCCGATGAGATCATCGTGGAACATGTGGGAGCCAACATGGGTATCCAGATCCCGCTGTTGGTTATTGACCGGAGAACGTCTCGGTCATGTCTGCATGTCTCCCGAACCCGTAGGGTCTACACACTTAAGGTTCGATGACACTAGGGTTATAAAGGAAGTTTGTATGCGGTAACCCGAAAGTCGTTCGGAGTCCCGGATGAGATCCCGGACGTCACGAGGAGTTCCGGAATGGTCCGGAGGTAAAGATTTATATATGGGAAGTCATGTTTTGGTCATCGGAAAAGTTTCGGGGTTTATCGGTAACGTACCGGGACCACCGGGAGGGTCCCAGGGGTCCACCAAGTGGGGCCACAAGTCCCGGAGGCTTGCGTGGGCCAAGAGTGGTGAGGGACCAGCCCCTGAGTGGGCTGGTGCGCCTCCCACAAGGGCCCAAGGCGCCTAAGAGGTGGAAAGGGGGCAAACCCTAAAGGGGTATGGGCCTTAGGGCCCATCTTGGTGCGCCTCCCTCTCCCCTCCCCTCTTGGCCGCCTCCCCTTTCCCATCTAGGGCTGCCGCCCCCCCTAGGGGTGGGAACCCTAGAGGGGGCGCACCCTCCTCCCTCTCCCCTATATATAGTGAGGCCTAGGGGTTGCCCATAACACGCGATCTGATCTCTGCCTGTTGGTGCAGCGCTCCCTCTCTTTCTCCTCATATCCCGTGGGGCTTGGCGAAGCCCTGCAGGATTGCCACGCTCCTCCATCACCACCACACCGTCGTGATGCTGCTGGATGGAGTCTTCCCTAACCTCTCCTTCTCCCCTTGTTGGATCAAGGCGTAGGAGACGTCACCGGGCTGTACGTGTGTTGAACACGGAGGTGCCGTCCGTTCGGCACTAGGATCATCGGTGATTTGGATCACGACGAGTACGACTCCATCAACCCTGTTCTCTTGAACGCTTCCGCATAGCGATCTACAAGGGTATGTAGATGCACTCTCCTCCCCCTCGTTGCTAGTCTCTCCATAGATAGATCTTGGTGACACGTAGAAAAATTTTGAATTTCTGCTACGTTCCGCAACACTTACTTTATACTTTGATAATTTGTGACTCCTTACATTGTAATTGATCTATTGCCACCTTTTTAATTTGCACTTTGATCTTCAGCCATTTTTTCACACAAAAACAATACCTGCAAATGATTGACATAATATATGCATAAAGGAGTGGACCAAAATACCCTTTATGCTAGTTTCGCCGGTGCATCCAGACGATTCACCGATTGAAATCAAAATAGAAAGGGGATGAACTCGTATGCCGCCGCCCTGCTGCCGTCGCCTCTGCTGATGGCCGCCTTCCTCCTCCTTGCGCCGCTCTCCTCCAGTCTGTCCGCGGCCACGCTGCCAAAGAACCAGATGCCGTCGGTGATCTGGGGCGCCGCTCTCCTCCATTTTGTCTGCGGCCACGTGTGTGTCTCGATGGGATCGGTATGTTTCCTCGTACGTTGCTTGCGTGTTGTGTAACTCGCCGGAATCAATTAAGTTGTGTACGTGCTTGTCTTCCAAAGAATCCATGCAACGAGCAGACCAGCAGGGGCCCTGCCTCCCTATAACAACACTGAGTTAGGCCTAATATGCATCTGAATATATGATTATTTGCTGCTAAAATAGTGTAATTTTGTGGACTGGCCCTCCCCGATAAGAGTTAAGAACACTCAGCCCCGCTCATTCATTTTTCCTGGCTCCGCCACAGGCGTCTATATGCTCACCAACGCCGCGTACTGCTGCCGCTGCTTGTGCTCGCCGCGTGCTGGTGCTGCTTGTGCTTGCCAGAGTTGAGAGGGGAGCAGCGGCACGGCCTATGGAGAAGAAGCAGAGGAGCAGTGACATGGTCTATGGGGCGACGAGCGCGGCGGCAACAGCGTGCGCTCCCGCCGGTGCGCGTTCTGGTTTCGCCCAACGCCTGTGTGGTCATGACTCGTGATTCTGGGCCGGCGGCCATGGCGCAGATCAAGGGAGGGAGGGCCAGAGCGGCGCTTGGCCGGGATTGGAGGGCATCGGGGCCGCCGTCTCCTGGCGTCCTTGCCGGCGAGAGGGTGCGCATAGTCAATCTATAGGACGGGGATATTCTAGTCATTTTACATGAGACCCACCCTACATAGGGCAAAAGATCAAAGTGCAAAGTAAAGAGGGGCAAAATATCAATTACGATGTAAAGAGTGGCAAATTATCAAATGCAAAGTAAGTCGTGGCTAAAAAAAAACCATAGACAGGTGGCAAAATGGGCAGTACTAGCCTCATATACCTAGGATGTAAATCATGGTGGCCTGCACCAACCATAGATGTCACTGCTCGGCAATCCTTGAAGAACGGCTCTTGGATATGAAACAATGTTTTATTGATTGTTTCTCTTGATCCAATTTCTTCTACTCCTACCAAACATGATGGTGATGGGAGTATATACTTTGAATTTATGACGAGCTAATGAATGTCAGCCATTACATAGCGAAATCAACCATGCATTGTGATACATAGCCTATCACTCGCATGATATAACACGTACCCGTACATTGCCGAGCAGTAAATCTGGAGTAAGAATATTGCACACAGACAGAGATTCAGATTCATAACAAACAGACGTTAGAGAGAGCAGAAGCATAGCTCGGTCACAACTGACAACTTACAGCGACGGCTACTACCAGCTAGTAGACCTCTCCCAATGCATTGGTGCTAAAGTGGGGTACTAAGTGCATTAAGATGCTTAGCAACTAATATCCTCAATGCATCGATGCTTAGGTGTTGTAGCTAAGCCTCTTCTATTTAATTGTTTAATAATAAAACTCCTTCATGTATTGGTTGGTAGTCTTTTTCCTAGGTCCACGTGCTTAACATTGATTTTTATTGGGATCACTATAATGCTCTGCAGGGCCGGCCCTGAGGGGGGCAGGGGGGGCACCCTGGGCCCCCAAGATCCAAGGGGCCCCTTTCAGGTGTAGGAGCCCATAAGCCCATAGCTTCTTGTTGAAAAAAAGTAGCCTACCAAGGGATGGCTGGTAATAGCGTACGCACGTAAATCACGTAAATCAGATCGCGATGGAAAAAAAGATCAGCGTACACACGTAAATCATGTCGTCCCTGTACTCTTTCCTTTTTTTTGCGGGTGTCCTCTTTCCTCTTTCCTTTTTTTTGACACAGTACCGTTCTCTTTCCTTATTCCTTGCGATCGGGAAACATTCTTTCTCCTTAAAAAAGATGAGATTGTTCGCCATGTGTTCATCCCAAATTTCCTATTTTCTGTTCCCTTGTTCCAAACTTCAGATCCCAAGTCGCAGAAGGCTGGCTGGTCTCAAGCCGTTGTACGCGGTGAAAACGCAGCACGAACATCGCCTGGCTCCTAAAAATTGACACTGATGGAGTTAGCGCATGCGTACATCACCGAGCACCTGCCACTAGACATCCACATCACATCTAGGCCTGGGCATTCGGTATTAACCGAAACTTCGGTTAGTAAATCTCGGTATTTTTCAGATTTCGGTTGTCAAAATTGCTAACCGAAAATGACAGTTAAAAAGCAGAAACCGAATATTCGGTTAACCGCAACTTCGGTTCAGTATTCGGTTTACTGCCGAAGAATGAATATTTGTTTGGTGCGTTGGACATCTCACACCCCTCCTCTTATATACCTCAGCTCCCCAACTCCTTTTGCGTAGCCGAGCGAGGTGGGACTAATCAAGAACGTCAACAGTCAAAACGGTGCATTGTTACGGCTACACGCTTCAGAAAATAGCCCACGTAAGTTTTGGCCTTGCACCATTTTACTAAGGGCCCTTGCACTCATTGCATGCACGTGGTTGCCTAGGCCCTAGGCCCATATACCTGTCGTGTAGCGCAAGTGGCTCAAAAAAGAAAGTGGCACTGTGGAAGGGCACTGTGAAAGTGGCGCTGGCTGCCTAGTTTCGGGTTGTGTGTTCACAGGTTCAGTTTAATCGGTTTTTGTTCAGCTAACCGATACAGAAACCGGACCTACCGAATTGAGTTCGGTTAGTGGATGTAGAAACCGATTTTTTCTGTGCTAATGTAAAAAACCGGAAATTCGGTTTATTCGGTTTCGGTATCGGTTCGGTCTTCGGTTCAACGGTTTTTATGCCCATCCTTAATCACATCATTGCCCCGATCCAATCACTCTGAGGTATCATATTACTATTCCCGACAATTTCAAGCAAAGTTTCGTGCTATGAGGAGAATCAGTTTGATAGAAGTAGTTGACCAAGAAGAAATTCTAGAAGGCGAGAAAAATTTCATGTTAAATATTTGTTTCTTTTGGTGATCATATCAATCACTTCATTGAAAAAGGACTTAAAAAACTCATGGTGTGTAGAGATTTATTCGAATTTACTGTGCATGTGATTTTTGCAACAGCTAAAAGAAGCTTTTCAAACTTGAAATTATTGAAGGACCATTTGGCATAAACAATGACCCAATAGAGCTTAAATGGTTAGGCAACATTATGCATGCGAAAGAAGGATGAGATTGACATCGACACAATCATAAGTGACTTTGTATCAAAGAATGTTACAACAAATTTTTTAAGATAATAATGTGTATAAGTTATTATATAAACACGGATTTTGGATGTAGTTGTATTTATTAGAAACATTTCGTGTAGAATTAAATTAATTATTATTGTTGTGATGATTATATTAAAGGCCCCGAATGTTACTTTCGCCCCGGGCCCCCAAAATCTCAGGACCGGCCCTAATGCTTTGTCTCCTTTTTAATTGCTTTGCCACATCATATTTTTGCCTATGTGACACTCTTAGCACCTGTATATCATGGAGCACTGGGAAAGGCCGTAGAAGCTAACTGGGACACTAAAGTACACATGATCACTATACACATAATCACCTACTACATGCGTGCTCACGTCAAGATCCGAGTACGACGACGGCGGTGGCTGAAGATTATGCTCGTTTTGTTTCTTGCAATTTCTCCTGGTGTGATATCTCTTTGAATTTCTCCTCAGATCTGCTATGTATGGACTACATTGCGGGCCGCCCTGCCATTCGTGCTCCTGGATTATCCGGACACAGTTTCATGACGTCGCACGCCGACAGTAGAGTTCTCTGGGGCACGGCATACTAGGGCCTTTGCCCATCGGCAACTAGCCCCTAGCTTGCCCCCTCTATGGAAAGCCCCCGTCCTATTAAAGAGTAAGATTTTTGTTTGGCAACTTCTATGAAGTCATGTCCTCTCGGGGATAGAGGTACTTAAGCGGCACGGATCTGAGGACGGTATATGCCCTCTCTGTGCAGTACCGGAGACTAGGAACCATATTCTCTTCTCTTGTACGGCAGCGAGAGTATTATGGACTTTCGTCCGCGAGGTGTTGGGGCCTGACTGGGAGGTCCTAAATCTCGCGGAGTTCCTTCAGCTTCGAGCTATACAGCCAGCATGACACCACCGTCTATTTTGGCTTATTTTGCGGCAATGTCATGGACTCTTTGGACGATTAGGAATAAGATGGTGATTGAGAAGGTTTTCTCGAAGAAGGCATCTGACTCCCTCTTCAAATTCCTTGCTTTCATGTAGCACTGGCACCCGCTCTCGAGGCAACGTGATCGTGATCGCCTCGGCTTGATAATGGATGCGCTTTTGGCCTCGGCGTGTCAGCACCCGCTCTCGAGGTAGCGTGATCGTGATCGCCTTGGCTTGATAATGGATGCGCTTTTGGCCTCGGCGTGTCGGCTGGCGTCCTTGTAGGGCCGCTCAGTGGTAGCCATTAGGTGGTGTTTTTTTATATTCTTTTATGCTTTCTTGGGCTTATTTGTGCTGTGGCCCGGCCGTTTTCTGTTGGACGTTGTTCAAACTTGAATCGTGTGGACCGTTGTTTTATTTATAAAGCGGAGCGAAAGCCTATTTCGAGAGAAGAATGTATGTTGTAATATGCTGATATTATATTGATATAAATATAGTACTTCTCAAAAAAAAAAGCGTCAGAAATTGTAGTACCACCGGTTATCTTGATGCTCGAGGGTTAGATCCCGAACGGGATTCACTTGGCGTTCATCTCGCTGAGTTCGTAGGTTTAGGATTTCTTGGGGAATGGGAACTATTTATACCATATACCATGTACATTGCTGAGCGAACATTGCACACAGACGGAGTTTCAGATTCATAACAAACAAACAGACGCACTACATTACAGAGAGCAGCATAGCTTGGCCACAACTTACAACGACAACCAGCTAGTAGAAGCTAGCTGGGACACTAAAGCACACACGATCACTGGACACATGATCACCTACTACATGCGTTCTCACGTCAAGATCCGAGTACCTGACGACCTACATTATTCAGTACCTGGGACACGCTAAACGGACAACATCCAAACACGGGCGAGCAGTCAGTTGCTTTGCTAAGCTAGGAGGCACTGAACTGAACATCTAGGACTTGGTCTTGAACTTGGACTCGTCGATGTCGATGCCCTCCCTGGCGGCGCGCTCGCCGCCGGACTCGTCGTTGGTGCTCAGCCCGCCCTTGCGCCCCATCTCACTGTACCCCTCCTCCCCCATCTGCTCCTTGCGAGTCTGCCCGCCACGGCTGCGCCCTGCAGCAATGCGCGCTTGTTACAACAATGCCTGTTCAGTATGTATGTAGCATTGGCATATCTTAAGTACGTACCTTCGGCGAGTTTCTCCTGCGCCTCGTAGCTCTTCCCGCCGGTGCCTCCGGGGATGACGGTCTGCCCCTCGCGGGCCAAGCTGTCCAGCTCCGACCTCCCCTTCTCCTGACCGGACGCCATTGCTGACAGGTGCTCGACCGCTAAGGTTCCTGAAACGGACGTGTGCGTGTGATGTATGGAACTGCTGATGCTCGAGCCAATGATGGTGGCAAGGACGAGTCATACGCCGCGTTTTTATAGCTGGAGGGGCGCGGTGCGTCGTGAAGCACGGAGGCGGCACGTGTGCGGCGACGCGGACGGTCGTCGGCCTGCTCGTTGTCCCTGCTGTCGCGCCACGTGTCCGGCAAGGGCCTGGAAGACAGCACGTAATGGGCGTGCCCTCGCAGGCATGGAGTTATCCGAGAAAGGGGAGGTGCCGAGAAGCTCAAGACTCTGCTGGCATGCATGCGTTGTCGACGCGTGTGCGTTTGTATCCAGCATTTGGCGGCCGGGCTCGGTCGGAAGCTGGCCGTGAAACGACCGTCATGCCATTTGTTCGTATGGTTTGCTCACAACGTAGTCGAGCTTGTACTTTCTATCTACATTTTTTTGCGGGAAACTTTTTTATCTAATATTTATATTTCTATTCTACGTGTTTGCTATTTCGTTTAATCTTTTGTAAGGACACATGTGTCCGGTCGTAGATTGTTTCACGATTCGCTAAATCGTTGGATTCCACACGGGACCATACCTAGTTTTATTGGTACCAAGTTTCAGAAGATGAAACCTGATGAAGTTTTAAAACTTATCAAAACGTATGCAAAAGTTATTTTATTTCAAAGCCTTGATCACAAGGAACATGAATAACGAGATTTAATTTAGACATTTGATTCGAAGATATCTCTTCTATTTTTAAAAAATACGTAATGTTCCCATTTCGCATGTCCTTTGTCTGCCCCTCTCCTCTTGCTCATCCCTCCCATGCTAACGCTTAAACTAATCACACAACTATCCTGCAAACTGCTGCCTCAAAGCCCAAACCGCTTCATTAACATGACCTTCCTCGACTCCCAGCTCCCAAACCCCAAATCACTTCCCCTTTGCCCAACCGCCGCATATGTAGAAGGCTAAGCTGCACTATCGGATCATCACTGTTCACACGCGCGCACATGCGGATGGGGCTCATCCTTCGAGAAAGCGCTACAGCCGATGTGTTGTTGTTCACCTGGAAGGTGCTTGTCAAACCAGTATGCGATGTGTAGATCACATAGCGCCGCCGACACACCCTGATGACCGAGACACTGGCAGCCATCACCCCTCCTCGATGCCTGTCACACTCCGGGGTGGATTGGAGGAGAAAATCAAGCAAAGAGGCTAGGATTTCGAGGGAAATTGGGAATCGAAACACTCTATTAAAGAGGAACCTCTCCTTTACATTGTACTGTAGCTATAGCTACAACATTAGGTTGTAGGGGAATCTTATGGTCACAACTTCTTATAGGAGACAGTCCCTCGGGTTATGCAAACACCTTAGGATATTGTTGTAGTAGTTATTCTATTGCGGGAGGGGTTACATGTGTTTACTCCTTGGTAACAGTGACATCCCTGATCGGATAAATAGCATATCCAATAGCTCCAGTTGTTAGCATAGAAGCTGATTTTGAACTGTAAATTTCTGTGGCTGCAGAAAATGAGTTACAAGCAGAGATAGTAGTTTGATGGGTACCATTCTTCCTCATCAGTATTTGATTGTTTTCATAATCAAAAGACATAGGGTTGTGCTTTGCTAGCAGATCACACCCAATTACCATGTCATACTATGACAAATTAAGAATCCTACAAGAATGTTCGAACTCTTCTTTACCCATGTGAAATATAGTAGTAGGAAAATATTAGCCACGCCACAAAATACCTCCACTATCACAACTATAGACTAATCTTTCAGTATAGGACAATTTGTAGTCAAAGCAAATTTCAGACTTAAATGTAGAATTAGTTCCGGAATCCACTAAAGCAAGAGCTTGTTTGCCTCCAACCTGTACTAATACAAACAAAGTGCTCACTCTAGTAGTGCTAATGGCTTGCAAAGAAATTTGCATGCAATTTTCATCAGGATTTGGTTGCTCCGACTGTTGGAGAATGTAATACTAATTCAAATTTTTCCTACGTGTCACCAAGATCAATCTAGGAGATGCTAGCAACGAGAGAGAGAGGGAGAGAGAGAGAAAGGGGGTGCATCTTCATACCCTTGAAGATCGCTAAGTGAAAGCGTTACAAAAACATGGTTGATGGAGTCGTACTCGCGGTGATTCAAGTCGCGGAAGATCCGATCAAGCGCCGAACGGACGGCGCCTCCGCGTTCAACACACGTACAGCCTGGGGACGTCTCCTCCTTCTTGATCCAGTAAGGGGAGAGGAGAAGTTGAGGGAGAGCTCCGGCAGCACGACGGCGTGGTGGTGGAGCTTGCAGTTCTCCGGCAGGGCTTCGCCAAGCACTACGGAGGAGGAGGAGGTGTTGGAGAGGGGGAGGGTTGCGCCAGGGGAAGGGTGCGGCTGCCCTCCCACCCCCTCTATTTATAGGATGAAGGGAGAGGGGGCGGCCCCTTTAGATCCCATCTAGAGGGGGGCGGCCAAGGGGGGAACTTGCCCCCCAAGTTTGGTGGGAGGCGCCTTGGGCCCTTGGGGGCTCACCGGCCCACTAGGGGCTGGTTCCCACCCTTGTTCAGCCCACTTGGCCCATCGGGGAAGGTGGCCTGATACGTCTTCAATGTATCTATAATTTTTAATTGTTCCATGCTATTATATTATCTGTTTTGGATGTTTAATGAGCTTTAATATGCACTTTTGTATTTTTTTTGGACTAACCTATTAACCGAAGGCCCAGCACAAATTGTTGTTTTTTGTCTATTTCAGTGTTTCGCAGAAAAGGAATATCAAACGTAATCCAAATGGAATGAAACCTTCGTGATGATCTTTTTTGGAACAAACGCAATCCAGAAGACTTGGAGTGAAGGTCAAGGAACCCACGAGGCGGCCATGAGGCAGGAGGGCGCGCCCAGCGGGGTAGGCGCGCCCTGATAACCCACAAGTGTAGGGGATCGCAACAGATTTCGATAAGTAAGAGTGTCGAACCCAACGAGGAGCTAAAGGCAGAACAAATATTCCCTCAAGTTCTATCGACCACCGATACAACTCTACGTACGCTTGACATTCGCTTTACCTAGAACAAGTATGAAACTAGAAGTACTTTGAAGGTGTTTTTGGATAGGTTTGCAAGATAATAAAGATTACATAAATAAAAAGTAGGGGCTGTTGTAAGTAAAGACACAATAAAGTAAATATAGCGAGTGTGGAAAAGTGGTGGTAGGAGTTGCGAAATTGCCCCTAAGCAATTGACTACTTTACTAGACCGATAGCAAGTATTATGTGGGAGAGGTCACTCCTAGCATGTCATCCCTGACTTGGAATTCTATGCACTTATGATTGGAACTATTAGCAAGCATCCGCAACTACTAACGTTCATTAAGGTAAAACCCAACCATAGCATTAAGATATATTGGTCCCCCTTCAACCCCGTATGCATCAATTTCTATGCTAGGTTGAAACTTCTGTCACTCTTGCCCTCCAATACATAGTCCTATCAACATACAACTAACCCTAGGGTGTGATCCACGTGTTCACTCATACGATGGGCACCAAAGGACAACAACATAACCAAAAGAAAATTAAATCAATCATAGCAATTCATCAACCACCGACAGGACAACGAAAATCTACTCAGACATCATAGGATGGCAACACATCATTGGATAATAATATGAAGCATAAAGCACCATGTTCAAGTAGAGGGTACAGCGGGTTGCGGGAGAGTGGACCGCTGTAGATAGGGGGGAAGGTGATGGAGATGTTGGTGAAGATGGCGGAGGTGTTGGTGTAGATCGCGGTGATGATGATGATGGCCACGGCAGTGTTCCGGCGCCACTGGAAGAGAAGGGGAGAGGGGGGCCTTCGTCTTCTTCTTCCTTGACCTCCTCCCTAGATGAGAGAAGGGTAGTAATATTGGCATGGAACAATAAAAAATTACAGATACGATGGAGACGTATCAGCATCCCCAAGCTTAATTCCTGCTCGTCCTCGAGTAGGTAAATGATAAAAAAATTGATGTGGAATGCTACCTAGCATAATCTTCATCACATATCTAATCATGGCATGAATATTAAGACACGAGTGATTCAAAGCAATAGTCTATCATTTGACATAAAAGCAATAATACTTCAAGACCACTAATAAAGCAATCATGTCTTTTCGAAATAACAAGGCCAAAGAAAGCTATCCCTACAAAATCATATAGTCTGGCTATGCTCCATCTTCCCCACACAAAATATTCACATCATGCACAACCCCGATGACAAGCCGAGCAATTGGTTCATACTCTTTAACGCGCTTCAGCATTTTCATCCCTCACGCAATACATGAGCGTGAGCCATGGATATAGCACTATAGGTGGAATAGAATGGTGGTTGTGGAGAAGACAAAAAGGAGAAGATAGTCTCACATCAACTAGGCGTATCAACGGGCTATGGAGATGCCCATCAATAGATATCAATGTGACTGAGTAGGGATTGCCATCCAACAGATGCACTAGAGCTATAAGTATATGAAAGCTCAAACTGAAACTAAGTGGGTGTGCATCCAACTTGCTTGCTCATGAAGACCTAGGGCATTTGAAGAAGCCCATCATTGGAATATACAAGCCAAGTTCTATAATGAAAATTCCCACTAGTATATGAAAGTGATAACTCAAGAGACTCTCTATATGAAGAACATGGTGCTACTTTGAAGCACAAGTGTGGTAAAAGGATAGTAACATTGCCCCCTTTTGTGTGGGGGGGGGGCTTCTTTGGCCCTCTTTTTATTTAGACTTCTTTGGCCTCTCTCTTTGGGGGGGGGGATGCTCTAATAATGATGATCATCACACTTTTATTTACTTACAACTCAATATTACAACTCGATATCTAGAACAAAGATATGACTCTATATGACTGCCTTCGGCAGTGTACCGGGATGTGCAATGATCTAGCGTAGCAATGACATCAAAAAACGGACAAGCCATGAAAACATCATGCTAGCTATCTTACGATCATGCAAAGCAATATGACAATGAATGCTCAAGTCATGTATATGATGATGATGGAAGTTGCATGGCAATATATCTCGGAATGGCCATGGAAAATTCCATGATAGGTAGGTATGGTGGCTGTTTTGAGGAAGGTATATGGTGGGTTTATGGTACCGGCAAAAGTTGCGCGATACTAGAGAGGCTAGCAATGATGGAAGGGTGAGAGTGCGTATAATCTATGGACTCAACAATAGTCATAAAGAACTCACATACTTATTGCAAAAGTTTATTAGCCCTCGAAGCAAAGTACTACTACGCATGCCCCTAGGAGGATAGATTGGTAGGAAAAGACCATCGCTCGTCCCCGACCGCCACTCATAAGGAAGACAATCAATAAATACCTCATGCTCCGACTTCGTTACATAACGGTTCACCATACGTGCATGCTACGGGAATCACAAACCTCAATACAAGTATTTCTACTAATCCACAACTACCCACTAGCATGACTCTAATATCACTATCTTTATATCCCAAAACTATTGCAAGGAATCAAACATATCATATTCAGTGATCTACAAGTTTTATGTAGGATTTTATGACTAACCATGTGAATGACCAATTCATGTCATCTCTCTAAATAGATATAAGTGAAGCAATAGAGTTTAATTCTTTCTACA
Source organism: Triticum urartu (assembly GCF_003073215.2). NCBI lineage: Eukaryota > Viridiplantae > Streptophyta > Magnoliopsida > Poales > Poaceae > Triticum > Triticum urartu. Next base: position 390,110,103 of record NC_053022.1, on the reverse strand, counting down.
AAAGATATGCCCACGCTCTAACAAATATAAGTGAAGCAAAAGAGCCTTCTACAAATGGTGGTTGTCTAAGTGAAGAGAAATAGGCAATTCAAACTTCAAATGATATAAGTGAAGCACATGAAGCATTCTATAAAGCCATACTCAAAAGATATAAGTGAAGTGCATAGAGTATTCTATAAATCAACCAAGGACTATGTCATACCAGCATGGTGCATAAAAGAAAAGTGAAAACTAAATGCAAAAGACTCTCCAAGATTGCACATATCGCATGAACGAAACGAATCCGAAAACATACCGATATTTGTTGAAGAAAGAGGGGATGCCTTCCGGGGCATCCCCAAGCTTAGACGCTTGAGTCTCTTTGAATATTTACTTGGGGTGCCTCGGGCATCCCCAAGCTTGAGCTCTTGCCTCTCTTCCTTCTTCCAACACCGAGACCTTCTCGATCATCGAACACTTCATCCACACAAAACTTCAACAGAAAACTCGGTAAGATCCGTTAGTATAATAAAGCAAATCACTACTCTAAGTACTGTTGCAAACCAATTCATATTTTGTTTTTGCATTGTGTATACTGTAATATAACTTTTTTTCATGGCTTAATCCACTGATATGAATCGATAGTTTCATCAAAACAAGCAAACTATGCATCAAAAACAGAATTTGTCTAAAACAGAACAGATTGTAATAATCTGAACATTCACCATACTTATGATACTTGAAAAATTCTGCGAAAATTAGGAAACATAAAAAATTTGTATAGGAAGACAGTGCAAAAAGAATCAGAACCGTTTGACGTTTCAGTTAAAAATGTAAAATCGCGCACTACAGCCAAAATTTCTGTCCTGCACCGTACAAACCATCAAGCAAATGTAAACATCCTAAAGGTAAACCTTGGCACATTATTTTTATAATACAATGGAATTGTACAAGGGGATAATTATTTTTGTTGAAAAGTTTCTGTAATCAAGGTTCACAAAGTTGCCGTGAGCATGAACAAAGTTCAAGGAGCTCTTCCACTTCAACAATGCTTGTCTTTCTCACTTTCACTTTCTTTTTGAAAAAGTTTTGGGTTCCCCTCTTTATTTTTGTTATTTTTAAACTATATGAAAGCACTCAACATAAATAAATGACTCTATAAAACTTCCGGGTTGTCTCCCTGGCAGCGCTTTCTTTAAAGCCATTAAGCTAGGCATATAGTGCTCAAGTAATTGATCCACCCGAATCCCAAGGTATATCAAAGCCAATTTTAATTAACAATGATTTGTAATTTAGTAGTGAGCACAAAGTAACATATATCATGTAACAACAAAGTCTAACTCTCTTCCTATGCATCGGCATGTCATAAAAAAACAATTCATGCACACATGGTAAAGGCCAATGCATAGTATAAACAGTTTCTTGCAATTTTGTTGTATTGGAAACATAGAGAGGTGGAGATATGGTTCCTCTCTCATAATAATTGCAAGTAGGGGCAGCAAGTACATGCATATTATATTCATCAAAATCATCATGTGCAACGATAAAAGACAACCCATCAATATAATCCTTAATAAGGGCAACCTTCTTCGATATAGTGTAGTCGGGAGAATTCAAAAAGATAATAGGACTATCATGTGTGGGTGCAATAGCAACAATTTCATGTTTAACATAAGGAACTATAGAAAGTTCATCTCCATAATCATAATTCATATTGGCATCTTGGCCACAAGCATAGCAAGCATCATCAAAAAGGGATATTTCAAGAGAATCAAAGGGATCATAACAATCATCCTTCGGTAAGCACGAAGGGAAATTAAATAATGTATGAGTTGAAGAGTTACTCTCATTAGAAGGTCGGCAAGGGTAGCTAATCCGCTCTTCCTCCTTTTGTTCTTCGCTCTCCTCCTCATCTTTTTCATCCAATGAGCTCACAGTTTCATCAATTTCTTCTTCCATAGACTCCTGCAAATATTAGTCTCTTCTTGGACAGCGGGGTAGTCCTCAATATATGGTTCAACATAGGCATTAGAAGCATAATTATCATAGCAATATTTAAGTATGGCAATATTTTCAGATTTGTAAAAAGTGGCATCATACATTTCGATCAAAGAAGCAATTTCATAAGCACCCTTGAAACCAACAAATTCTTCAATTTGTTGAACATCATAGTAACTATAAACACCCTTAGCATACGAAGATACAATTCCATTATCACTAAACTCACATTGATAGGGAAGGTGTTTCTTAGGGTTTTCAGAACAACAAGTAATATCATATATTTTGCATAAATTCCAAGCATAGCATTGCAAATGATGAATTTGACCCAGCAAAATTTTTCCTTTTTCAGATATTTGGTGTCGCACATAACAAGCATGCTCATCTAAAGATTTGCCCTTAACTAAGCTAGTTGGGGTTTCGGCACGAGCACATAGGGATCGAAGATGATCCAAGTAATAAGCTTCTGTAGTGTGATAGATTTTGAGTGGTTCTTCAACCATTGGTTTAGTAGGTACAACTATTTTTTTGGTATTTTGCGTTTCCTACCAATAACTAAAGATAGAAAACAACTAAGAACAACAAATAAAAATTACTTAGTGATAAAGCAAAGAAGCACACATGAGAATATTCACCCCACGCTATTGCTCCCCGGCAACGGCGCCAGAAAAAGATCTTGATAAGCCACAAGTGTAGGGGATCGCAACAGTTTTCGATAAGTAAGAGTGTCGAACCCAACGAGGAGCTAAAGGCAGAACAAATATTCCCTCAAGTTCTATCGACCACTGATACAACTCTACGTACGCTTGACGTTCGCTTTACCTAGAACAAGTATGAAACTAGAAGTACTTTGAAGGTGTTTTTGGATAGGTTTGCAAGATAATAAAGATTACGTAAATAAAAATTAGGGGCTGTTGTAAGTAAAGACACAATAATGTAAATATAGCGAGTATGGAAAAGTGGTGGTAGGAGTTGCGAAATTGCCCCTAAGCAATTGACTACTTTACTAGACCGATAGCAAGTATTATGTGGGAGAGGCCACTCCTAGTATGTCATCCCTGACTTGGAATTCTATGCACTTATGATTGGAACTATTAGCAAGCATCCACAACTACTAACGTTCATTAAGGTAAAACCCAACCATAGCATTAAGATATATTGGCCCCCCTTCAACCCCGTATGCATCAATTTCTATGCTAGGTTGAAGCTTCTGTCACTCTTGCCCTCCAATACATAGTCCTATCAACATATAACTAACCCTAGGGTGTGATCCACGTGTGCACTCATACGATGGGCACCAAAGGACAGCAACATAACCACAAGAAAATTAAATCAATCATAGCAATTCATCAACCACCGATAGGACAATGAAAATCTACTCAGACATCATAGGATGGCAACACATCATTGGATAATAATATGAAGCATAAAGCACCATGTTCAAGTAGAGGGTACAGCGGGTTGCGGGAGAGTGGACCGATGTAGATAGAGGGGGGAAGGTGACGGAGATGTTGGTGAAAATGGCAGAGGTGTTGCTGTAGATCGCGGTGATGATGATGATGATGGCCACGGCAGCGTTCCGGCGCCACTGGAAGAGAAGGGGAGAGGGGGGCCTTCGTCTTCTTCTTCCTTGACCTCCTCCCTAGATGGGAGAAGGGTTTCCCCTCTGGTCCTTGGCCTCCATGGCATGGGAGGGGCGAGAGCCCCTCCGAGATTGGATCTGTCTCTCTGTCTCTCTCTGTTTTTGCGTTCTGTTCTGTTGCCCTTTCACCGTTTCGTATATATATGGAGATCCGTAACTTCGATTGGAACGACACCTTCGCCGTGATTTTTTTCCAAAAATTAGCTTTCTTGTGGCCGGAGAAGGGCATCAACCGCCTTATGGGTGGACCATGAGGGTCAGGGGGGCGCCCCCCTGCCTCGTGGCCACCTTGGGCACCGTCTCGCGTGGATTTTTTTTCCGGAATTCTCCAAATATTCCAAAAATATTCTCCGTTCGTTTTTATCCCGTTTGGATTCCGTTTGATATGGATATTCTATGAAGCATAAAACATGCAACAGGCAGGAACTGGCACTGGGCACTGGATCAATATGTTAGTCCCAAAAATAATATAAAAAGTTGCCAAAATATATGAAAGTTGTAGAATATTGGCATGGAACAATCAAAAATTATAGATACGACGGAAACGTATCGCACCCCCCACCCTCATGGGCCCCTCATAGCTCCACCGACCTACTTCTTTCGCCTATATATAGTCTTATACCCTGAAAACATCTAGGGGAGCCACAAAACGACTTTTGCGTCGCCGCAACCTTCTGTACCCGTGAGATCCCGTCTGGGGACCTTTTCCGGCGATCTGCCGGAGGGGGATTCGATCACGGAGGGCTTCTACATCAACACCATAGCCTCTCCATAATGTGTGAGTAGTTTACCACAGACCTTCGGGTCCATAGTTATTAGCTAGATGACTTCTTCTCTCTTTTTGATCTTCAATACAAAGTTCTCCTCGATGTGCTTGGAGATCTATTCGATGTAATCCTTTTTGCGGTGTGTTTGCCGAGATCCGATGAATTGTGGGTTTATGATCAAGTTTATCTATGAACAATATTTGATTCTTCTCTGAATTCTTATATGCATGATTTGATATCTTTACGAGTCTCTTCGAATTATCAGTTTGGCTTGGCCTACTAGATTGATCTTTCTTGCAATGGGAGAAGAGCTTAGCTTTGGGTTCAATCTTACGGTGTCCTTTCCCAGTGACAGCAGGGGCAGCAAGGCACGTATTGTATTGTTGTCATCGAGGATAATAAGATGGGGTTTATATCATATTGCATGAGTTTATCCCTCTACATCATGTCATATTGCTTAAAGCGTTACTCTGTTCTCTTGAACTTAATACTCTAGATGCATGCTGATAGCGGTCGATGTGTGGGGTAATAGTAGTATATGGAGAATCGTTTCAATCTACTTGACACGATGCCTATGTTTATGATCATGCCTAGATATTCTCATAAATATGCGCTTTTCTATCAATTGCTCGGCAGTAATTTGTTCACCCACTGTAAGATATGCTATCTTGAGAGAAGCCACTAGTGAAACCTATGGCCCTCGGGTCTACTTTCCATCATATTAATTTCCCGTCAACTAGCTATTTCTGTCGCCGTTTATTTTGCAATCTTTATTTTCCAATCTATACAATAAAAATACCAAAAATATTTATCTTATTATCTTTATCAGATCTCACTTTTGCAAGTGGTCGTGAATGGATTGACAACCCCTTTATCGCGTTGGTTGCAAGGTTCTTATTTGTTTGTGCAGGTACTAGGCGATTTGCGTGCAGTCTCCTACTGGATTGATACCCTGGTTCTCAAAAACTGAGAGAAATACTTACGCTACTTTGCTGCATCACCCTTTCCTCTTCAAGGGAAAACCAACACATGCTCAAGAGGTAGAAAGAAGGATTTCTGGCGCCGTTGCCGGGGAGGTTGCACCAAGTCAAGTCAATATTTGATCTCCCGTCAACAAGCCATTTCTGGCGCCGTTGCCGGGGAGATCTACGCTCAAGTCAAGACATATCAAGTACCCATCACAAACTCTTATTCCTCGCATTACATTATTTGCCATTTGCCTCTCATTTTCCTCTCCCCCACTTCACCTTTGCCGTTTTATTCGCCCTTTTTCCGTTCGCTTCTTTTCGCTTGCCTCTTGTTTGCTTGTGTGTTGAATTGATTGTTTGTCACGATGGCTCAAGGTAATACTAAATTGTGTGATTTTTCCAATACCAACAACAATGATTTTATTAGCACTCCGATTGCTCCTACTACCGATGCTGAATCTTGTGAAATCAACACCGCTTTGTCGAATCTTATTATGAAAGATCAATTTTCTGGCCTTCCTAGTGAAGATGTCGCTACCCATTTGAAGCTATTTCCGTTTTTGCTTAGAGATCGTGCTAAATTGAAGCTATTTCCGTTTTCTCTTAGAGATCGTGCTAAAACTTGGTTCTCTTCTTTGCCTAAAATAGTATTGATTCATGGAATAAGTGCAAAGATGCTTTTATCTCTAAGTATTTTCCTCCCGCTAAGATCATCTCTATTAGAAACGATATTATGAATTTTAAGCAACTTGATCATGATCATGTTGCACAAACTTGAGAGAGAATGAAATTAATGATACATAATTGCTTTACACATGGTTTGAATTTATGGATGATTATACAAAAAAATTATGCTGGATTGAATTTTGCTTCTAGAAATCTTTTAGATTCGGCCTCGGGAGGCACTTTTATGTAAATCACTTTAGGAGAAGCTACTAAACTTCTAGATAATATTATGGTTAATTATTCTCAATGGCATACCGAAAAATCCACTAGTAAAAAAGTTCATGTTATTGAAGAGATTAATGTTTTGAGTGGAAAGATGGACGAGCTTATGAAATTGTTTGCTAATAAGAGTGCTTCTTTTGATCCTAATGATATGCCTTTGTCCACTTTGATTGAGAATAATAAAGAATCTATGGATGTGAATTTTGTTGGTAGGAACAATTTTGGTAACAACGCGTATAGAGGAAATTTTAATTCTAGGTCGTTCCCTAGTAATTCCTCTAATAATTATGGTAATTCTGACAACAACTCTTATGGAAATTTTAATAAGATGCCCTCTGATTTTGAGACTAGTGTTAAAGAATTTATGAATTCGAAAAAGAATTTCAATGCTTTGCTTGAAGAAAAATTGCTTAAGATTGATGAGTTTGTTAGGAACGTGGATAGAATTTCTCTTGATATTGATTCTTTGAAACCTAGATCTATTCCACCTAAGCATGATATCAATGAGTCTCTCAAAGCCATGAGAATATCCATTGATGAGTGCAAAGAAAGAACCGCTAGGATGCGTGCTAAAAAAAGATTGCTTTGTGAAAGCGTGTTTTTCTAGTTTTCATGATAATAATGATGAAGATCTAAAAGTGATTGGTGTGTCTCCTATTAAGTCTTTGTTTGCCAATATGAATATTGATAAAGATGGGACTGGAGATGAGTCAACTTTAGTTAGAAGGTGTCCTAATGATTCGGAGTTTTTAGATCTTGATGCAAAAATTGGTAAAAGTGGGATTGAGGAGGTTAAAATTTACATAGCAATGAACTCACTATTTTGGATTTCAAGGAATTTAATTATGATAATTTCTCTAAACTTGCACCTTGCGGATTCCAACATTAAGAAACCTATGGGAAGAATTAATGATGTTCTTATTGTTGCAAATAGGAATTATGTGCCCGTAGATTTCATTGTTCTTGATATAGATTGCAATCCTACATGTCCTATTATTATTGATAGACCTTTCCTTAGAACGATTGGTACAATTATTGACATGAAAGAAGGAAATATTAGATTCCAATTTCCGTTAAGGAAAGGCATGGAACACTTTCCTAGAAAGAAAATTAAATTACCTTATGAATCTATTATGAGAGCCACATATGTATTGCATACCAAAGATGACAATACCTAGATCTACTAGTAGAGTGCCCGTGCGTTGCCACGGGCTCTTGAAAAAGTTTGCAGGAGTTACATGTTAAATTCAACACGTACAAACAATATAACAGAAACATAATTATTTAATAACTGAACTTTATTTTTGCAATGTAAATTGATAACATAAGAAAAATTAAAGACATGTCCATGTAACAAACTGAGCGATGTTCCAACTAAACATCTATTACAAAGCTATTAATATCTAGATGATACGCTTAAGAAATTCTTGCACAATATCCAGTAAGTTTCCTTTAGCCTCATTCCCACGATGTTTTAGCAAGTATAACAAAAACTGCTTCCTCAATTCATACCCATCCTGCACAAACGCATACATGTAGTTAGTATGAAAATTTCATGCCGAAGGTCTTAAAACATGTAACGGACAATACTCACTGCGCAAATCGGCTTGACCAAATCTTCACCGTTCCACCAGAGCATAAAATGAAAAACAAAATAGCCAGACAAATTCATGTAAAACATTAAATTAACAATGTAAAGAATATAGTAATAACAAAAGTAAATGTTTTTGTTATGAATTCATTACCCATCTATACTCGTTGGAACACCGGACGGAAATAAACGTTGCCATTTAGATAGATCATAATTCCAACCAGGCAGCTTAATTTCGAGTGCTTCTTTGAAATCCCTTGCAAAACTTTTTAATTTCAGTGCATGCCTCAAATTTTTCTCCTCTAACGATTGTGATGTTTGAATAGGATCCATAATATATAGACGACGTGCCTCTTTGTCAATGACATACAAAATGTATCGGCCGATGGATGCATAGGGAAGATAAATCTACAAGTGCAGGTATTAGAAACAACAATAAACCATGATAACAATTGACAAAATAATTTACTTACCTTGTTGCACGATGAGATGTCGTTGTCCATCTCAGGCCAGCTATCAAATAATGTTGCCAAACTCTGAATAGTTTCCTTCTCGCAAAACTTCTGACCTCGTGTTGACTCTAACATCATGGACTAAGTAAAAAAAGAAATATTGTTTCAACATGTTGATAATAATGACACATAGAATGAAGAGTTAAGATAATTTACACAAAATCATAGATCCATGTAGTGCACAGGAGGGTATGTGAACAATACTCCCTCGTCACATGCCAGCATACGCACGACTGTGTTGAAGCAGTCATTGTCCATGGTCTGCTCCATGTTAAGTATGCACTGAAGTTTCTTAAGACTTAAGCCCATTGGATCGGGTGTCGAGCTCCGGACCCATACCTTACTATAAATTGGATGATAAGAAGAATAATATTATAAATCCACACATTAAATATTGATGCATGATACTTACTCCAAACACCCAGCATCATCGATAGACATGATGTAGTTGCAGAGGCCGGCAAGTAATTCACGTTGGTCCATGGGTATGATAGTGATTGGGGCAGGACGTTTGTCTTTGACTACATCAGATGGATTCTCCAGGATCTCGATATCAGAATTAGCTAAAGTTTCTTCATCGTCAGGTTGATGGTATATGGGATCTCCTTTTAGCTTATTCAGCTCTGAATCGAGCAAAATGACAGCCAATTTTTTCCTAAAATGTTTCATATCCTCCTACAAAATATATATAAAATAAATTTATATAATATTTTGAGATAAAATAACGAGATAATGTATAAAAATGGAATACCTGGGTGAACGTGTCTGACAGTCCATGTGATGTCCAGTATTCCATATAATTTAACATGAACAGTCCACATGATACGCTATAATATTATGAAACAATCCTTTACAATACCACACAGATAAATCAAATAAACAAACCATTGTAACATGTGCTTACCCATCGGTTTGTATTGCCTCATGAAACTGCTCTACAACCGTCCATTTTGTAACATTAAGATCGGGCCACTTATGACCTCTGATAAACTATGCTCTACAAGTTTTAGACACTTCTCAAGTCCTAGTAACTATTTTATATATGAGAAATATTAGGGAACAAGGCAAACAAAACATATGTTAAGATGAGTAAAAAAATATATACTTACCGTAGTAGCAAGGTCATTGCGTTTGACCCGAGAACCAAGTGAGTCCAATACTTGAATCTCACGTTTTTTGGCATTGGCGACTGCTAGATACCAATGGTAGCCCGGCATGTTAATAGGAATGAATAACTGGTGTAAATATCATACAAGTCACGATCGCAATTAGATATAAATATTAATAATTCATTATAACTATGAATTAAATAAAAACAATCCATAATTATATGCATGGATAACGAGACAAAAACTAACCATATCTTGTTGTAGGTAAGTATTGACATGATGCACGATGCGGTGATATTTTGATGGGTCTATGTCTCTTTTCCCGTCTTCTTTTAACTGGCCAGATACAAACGTGTTAACAATTTCTACCTTTTCGTCCGCCCTAACTTTTAGATGGTCGTGAGCAAGCATGCAATATATGTAAGCATTTATCACCTGTAATCAACATTTACATTATATTTACAATTTATGATATTATATTTTGTTCAAATTATTAATTACAAAGTTTGTGCATTTGGTCTTACACCGTCATGTAAGAACATATCATCTTTGATAAAGCATTCCAAATTGTCGGTTGATAACAAGGCATCTCCAATGTCCACAAACTGGGTATTCTTGGGGGCAGACTTGATTGATTCGATGACTGTAATATCTCTAAGGGTACAAACATAGTCTGTCGAATTCATAAAAAAGTGAGCCAACTTAGCAATTAAAATGAGCAAAATTAGTTGAATACAAAGGGAAATATCAAAAAAAAATTGATAATGATTGGCTCTTCGGCAACCCCCACCACTTTTGCGTCCACATGTCCTTCAAGGGCCGCACCGTCCTGGTTCGCATCCAAACCCCTCCTCCCTCTCCCCGCTTAGCTCTCCTTGTTCTTGTTGGGGGAATCCGACTAACTGGCTCTTCGCTGGTGCCCAGTTCGACTGCGGCATCCACCCGGCCTACTCCGGCATGGCGGTGCTGCCCTACTTCGACGAGATCGACCCCTCCGCCATCGACGTCCTCCTCGTCACCCAGTAAGCAACCGCGCCTCCATCCCCACCTGCGCATATCTGCGTTCCTAACGCCTAATTTCCGGCCTTGGATTGGAATTGCAGCTTCCACTTGGACCACGCCGCCTCGCTGCCCTACTTCCTCGAGAAGGTAGGTAGGTAATACGCGTCGGAGGTCGTATGTTGTTATGCTGTTTGGTACCTGAATTTGCTCTGTTTTTGTTTGCAGACGACGTTCAAGGGCCGCGTGTTCATGACCCACGCCACCAAGGCCATCTACAGGCTGCTGCTCTCGGATTACGTCAAGGTCAGCAAGGTGTCGGTGGAGGACATGCTGTTTGACGAGCAGGACATCATCCGTTCCATGGACAAGATCGAGGTACAGTACCTTATTTTCGCTTATCTCGTTGTTTCCGGCATGTGTAAATGTGAACGACTTGATCCATTTGGTTTGGTATATGAATTGCCTGTAGCCAATACGATGATGATTGATAAAGCCTGGTCGGTAGAAAACTGGAAACACTATATTTAGAGGAGAAAAAGAAGAACAAATAAAGATACTACTCCCCCCTGTCTCTGAAAAGAAGGCATATAAATGTTGTCCGAAGTCAAACGGTGCATAGTTTGATCATGTTTGTAGGAAAATTCATCAACAACTACAATACTAAATAGATATAATAAGAAAATATATTTTTGTTGCGTATCCAATGATATTAATTTGGTATCGTAGTTCTTGATAGTTTTTCCTACAAATTCAGTCAAACTCTGTTCTTTAGGTAGATGGAGTTGTTGCCTACATATATATTACATGCTTGGGTAATATTTTAAAGTGAACTTAGATTCAGTCCCCCCATCTAGCTAGCTCCTGCTTCCTGCCTTTGGAGCACTTATGTGTCAGTATTAATTCTGAATTGTCAAAACATTTAAAAGTCGCTGTGCTGTTGGTAAAATTAAGATTTAAGAACCCTGTATTATCTGGGCATTGCTTCCAAATAGCAGGATTTTTTACCTTTACAGCTGAGGCCTGATTCTGCTTGTGAGGATTGAAAGTCCACAGGGACAATGGACATTGTATTAATATATAATTGTGATGCAGGTCATAGACTTCCACCAGACACTTGAAGTTAATGGCATACGCTTCTGGTGCTATACTACTGGCCATGTACTTGGTGCTGCCATGTTCATGGTGGATATTGCCGGTGTTCGCATTCTTTACACCGGTGACTACTCCCGTGAAGAAGACCGGCACCTGAAAGCTGCTGAAGTCCCCCAGTTCTCCCCTGATATTTGCATTATTGAGTCAACTTATGGCGTGCAGCAACACCAACCCCGCCATGTCAGAGAAAAGCGCTTCACTGATGCCATCCACAACACTGTTTCTCAAGGGGGGCGTGTTCTTATCCCGGCATATGCTCTTGGTAGAGCACAGGAACTGTTGCTTATCCTGGATGAGTATTGGTCTAACCACCCAGAGCTCCATAAGATTCCATATTAGAAAAGGTACGCCGATCTGCAACGCCAGAAGCCCCGGTACGCTGATCCGAACCATTTCCTCCTCTACTTCTTCCATTTGTTGCTTCCCTAACCTGATCTCATCCTCGCTGTTCTATCGAGGCGCCGTGGCACGGCCGCACATGGAGGGCCAGGGCGAAGACACGGCCACGGTGGTGCAGCCTGTGGTCCACATCGCCGGCAAGAAGAACCACCACGAGGTCGGGTCACGGTGGTGCAGCCTTTGGTCTTCATCGTCTACCACTCCGCCGTCTTCGGCAACCCCCACCACTTCCGCGTCAAGGTGAGACAAACGGCCCCTCCCCCCTGCCCAGTACCCGCGAATGGACTACGGTCCGCGTTTTGCTGTAATTTGTGGCTAGCTATGTGAGCGTGTACTGCTACTATTAGTATTAGGAGAAGAGAGAGGGAGAGGTAGAGGGAGATATACAAATGTATGTGCTAGCTATTGTGAGCGTGTACTGCTACTATTAGCTTTAGGAGAAGAGAGAGGGAGTGCTGCAAACATTGCATTTTTCTATTTCTGATAGGACCACATTTAATCAATACAATGTTTTTGCTGATTGGTTAACTCCAATGATTGTATTTGTTCATCCAAAAAAATGTGGTCCTATCAGAAATAGAAAAATGCAATGTTTGCAGCACTACATATTTCTGTATATATATTCTGTCATATTGTGTTTTGTGAGGGTAAAATTAGGAAGCACTGCCATTAATAAATTTGGCTTTATGAATACTTTTAGACTATTCCATCGAAGCATTATGTCTCATGCAATTTCTATTACATGTAATGATTTAATATTATGACTCTGATGATATCTATCTTCAGAAGATGATTAAATTTGTTTGTTTTCTGGCATGTTGAAACACTTAAGAAGTTAATTGTTTGTTTTTCTGGCTCAAATATATTTATTAGATTTCATTAAAAGTTAGGCAATCAACTATGGTCATAACTTAAACAGTTAGGTGTATGCCACACTTGCGATGTCCAGAATAGACTGTTAGCCTATAATATCTGAAATAACTGTTTGTATTCAGTTGCAGCCCATCTAATAGGACTGCTTGATTAGATCTAAAATCAATTGTATTGGCTATGATATTTTTCTAACCTGGCACTATCTCCAATGGTGTTCTTTTTTTGGATTTTGATGGTATGCCTGACCAAAGCATGATCCTAATCTAGTAACTGTTGCCCTTTTATAGAATACAAAGATCCAGAAATTTTCACATACCTAGAGGACCTCGCCTTCTTGGTGCTCCTTGCTTACATAAGGTACTCCTAGGGAATTGGTGCTCCAAGTATGGGTATTATGATCCTTTGCTATCTGTGATGGGCAAAGGGAGAGTAAGGAGGGGGGGTGAGGGATGGCAGAGGAGGTTAACATATATAGGTAGGCCATGCAGGGGAAGGCTGAGTAGCAGATATATTTCCAGTTTTACCATATATACTTACGTATGTTGTAGATATCTTTCCTTTTTTTCATCAAACACACCTCATAATAAATTAGAAAAGATGTCAGAAATCAGAACTTACTAAAAAATTAAATTGTTGTATTAATTAAATAAACAACTTATCATGGCAGATAATTTACTGATTGCATGCCATATAAAAACAAAATATCTTATTTGTCTATTTAAATATTGATTCTATTTTTATTATTGTTCAGTTTGAATAGGTAAACATGACTTTTCATACGGTTAAATCAAGTTAAATAAACATTCAAATAATCTAAAATGTTTTGTTTCTGAAAGATGGCAATTAACAACCTTCTGTTTTTGTTGTATGCACAATCAAAACACAGATGCACCTAATGCATCATCGACCTGTTACAACGTCAACATCGACTGGGTACGAGCGGCCGTAGGTCACAAGGGGGCGTGGAACTGTTGCAGACCATTTGTGACAGAGCATAATCCAGCGACTTTGCCCAGCTCGGTACATCCTCTACACGACTACATCGTAGCAACTTGAAGAAAATTATTCCTTTTTTTGCTTCCAAGACCTGATAATCTCCTCGATGATGTATCGAGGTGCCGTGACCCGGCCTCAAAGGCAGGGCCTGGGCGAAGAGGTATCCCCGACGGCCAAGACAAGGCCACGGTGGTGAAGACCGTGGTGAGACAGAGCTGACTCCAGCGAATTTGACCAGCCAGGTACATCCTCTACACGACTAAACGGTATCAACTTGAACAAAAATTGACTTGTTTAGTATAGTAGCTTAGTAGTAGTATTGTGAGTGGTCTTGTTTATGTCGAACAATCACTGAACCGGATATGCAGGCCTGGGATAATATATGTGGGGGTCTCGATATTGTTAGTGGACTTGTATATGTTAAGCTTGATGATAAATGCACAAATTGTGTAAGACAAACAGATTGTTTGCTTTGTTAAAATCTCATTGACGTGCAAAGCAAGATGCATCGTTGTCTTGGTTTCCTAGGATCCAATTAGCCAACCCAAATTCCATATATAAAACATTAGCAGGATAGTCTGTTTAGTAATAAGAGCCATAGAGTTAATTGTTTTCCAAATAATTTATAACAAACACTATGAATTTAATTAAATGAGAACTAAAACCTAAATTGCTTGATGATTTCCTCATTTGAAATATTAAAATTGCTAAGCTCAATTATGGCATAATCGCATTTTTTTAAAATAACAATGACGTCAATCAAATTTATAATTTCAAATGTATCTGGCTGTTGAATATCGGTCTCTTTTTTTAATCAAAATTCTTATACTTTGGTGGCGTGGTGGCTATTTGATTTCCATGTACAAATGTCTGTTTTCAGTGCAAATGTGTCCCTTGATCAACTAAACTGGGTGAATGTAAAATCATGGGGAGCCTTGAAGCCTTCTAATGTAAGAGTATGCTCAACTCAATTTTGATAAGTGAGTCCATTACATCATTCTAATAGGGTCAAGTTACACTTTAATCTGCAGGCAAATAATGCTGGAAATGATCGTTGGATTTCATTAACACTTGAACATGAGGTACATAGATTCCATCACTCTATAAATATGTAAAATTTATAAAGAACATGTTTGTATAAATGTAAGAGTAATTTTGAACATTATTTTGTTTAATACATGTTGAATTTTTCTTGAATGCATGATGAACATATTTCAAAACACATATACAATTTTTTAATAGGCATGACAAAATTTTAAAAATAAGTTGAGTAGTTTTTTCTTCGGCGGGAAAAAACATGAATTTGGGAAAAGCATAAAAAGAAACCTTTTGCGGGCCCATAAGAGTGCCATACATTAGAATAAAAAATAAGGCAAACACTTGAAGAGGTAAATAGCAACATGATAAATAGACATCTAGCTCACAAATAGGATTCGTTTTCGTCCAATATACTTAGTCAAAGATGATATATATATATATATATATATATATATATATATATATATGTCTGGCTCTAACATACCTACTATTTTAGTTTTAGGTTTTATCTATATGTACTGATCAATAAGAAAACCCATTGCTCTCTCTAATTTTTGTTTTCTATTCAGGAACACATAAAAGATAATCAGCGTTTATTTGCAAGGATGGAATTGAAGGAATCGGCGAGAGAGGCAGATAAAGGAGAACTTGGAACTTATATAATATATGCAAGGTACGTGCCGTATGACAATCATATTTTTATTGACTACTCGCTAGCTGGAATGTGTTTTTTACTACGAAGAAAACCTCGTATAGTATAGCAGTGCGTGTATGGATGGAGTTATACTATACGAGGTAGTATATGTTGCGAGGCACTGAATATCTGAAAACATCACCTGCCGGTCTATGAGTACGTTGTGAACCTATCATGGTCTAACACAAAAGTATTCCGGTGCATCTGGAGCACCAAACCTGGTCCAAACTAATATGGCCTTCTTCCCGTAAAATTTAGATGGACGGAAGGATAGATATATAACCAACAAAGCTAGGGGATGCCAACATCAATCTATAGCTAGTGGATACCAACCAACATAAATATAAGAGAAAATGTCAACTGATCATCTGATCAGCACGGGCATTGAAACAGATATTTCCTAGAAAGCAACTAAACATCATTTTATTATAAGGTATTTATCGATGCAGAAGTCCTCCTTAGCCACCAATAAATCTCAACGCTACTCTAACTTGCTCTGGAATGTTATCCTTTGCTTCGTTATCCCTAACCATCAACAGCTGGACCATTAGTCGCTTCCTGAGACTTTGTGGATCCTACAAATTGTGCATAAACAAAGTCAGAAGATATATTTAGCAAATATATGCAATCTGTAACCTCATTACAAAATCACTTACGTCAGTCCTAGGCATGTTATGAACCATGTCATTACCGATGGTTTCATACAGATGGGCCATCTCCTGTAGAA
Source organism: Triticum urartu (assembly GCF_003073215.2). Taxonomy (NCBI): domain Eukaryota; kingdom Viridiplantae; phylum Streptophyta; class Magnoliopsida; order Poales; family Poaceae; genus Triticum; species Triticum urartu. Next base: position 390,093,708 of record NC_053022.1, on the reverse strand, counting down.
CTTTGAATCCGGAGTCCATACTGTCACCAAAAAAACATATTGTATTAGCTATATTAGAGCACGCACTAATATGCAAGCCAAATTTAGAATAGTACCGCCGAGGTGAAACATGAATGTTATCTTGTTCGGGCCATTCCACAAGTTGGCTGTTCCTATCAGGGGCCTCCTGTTGCAATACAGAGCTGAATTCTTGCTTCACTAAAAGGGCTTCCCTCTGAAGTTCAGTGCCTTGGGGGTCCTCCTCAAAATGAAACACATCCTGGTTCGAATAATCAATAACGATAGTCCTCTCCATTTCCATGTTCACTGCTAAAAGACCGTAGGACGAATCCACGAGTGACAGTGGTAGAAGATACTGCATTTGGTAGACAAAGGTAAATGTCAAACAAAGTAACCAACTAATTTGTAAGAATGAGAACACTTACAATTGTAGGGGTGTGAAACACGTCGTATCTTGGAAAAGGCTCAAGCACAACATTGTTAATCAGTGCATTGGTGCGCTGTTCTTGGCTTAACCAAGTCTGCCTTAGCGCCCGTGCTTGCACATGGAATCCCAAATTGAGAAAATGTGTCTTTCCAACAGAGTTGGTGCCTGCGCTCCTCTCTGCTGCGTCGGTAGTAATCTTACGCACAGCTAGATTGAAGCATAATGGATGGACAAGTCCATCTCCTAGGATGGTGTCTCGGATGATCCGTAGGCTAATCTCGATAGGGAATGGGCGCGGGCTCCTAATCGAGATTGTGCTGTAAAAAATGAAGATCAAGGTTCATACCAATGATATGACTTCAAGTAATCCTAAACTCAAACGATAAAACTGTGTTGCTGTCTATAAGATATGAATAATTAAACAATAGTATATATCACATTAAATGACCTAAAAGATATTGTAATCTCTACCAAGTTAAGTATTTTAATATTATGTACGGGCAATAAACTAACAGATTGAAGTGTTTTCGTAGTAGTACATGGACCTGCATAAAAATTGTTGTAGATTTTGGATGAAAAAATTCAACATGTAGTTTATAGCTTGTTCAACATTGTTGTAAAAGGTGTTAGACCCCATAGTTTTGGGCCACAGTTTCATACGTATTTCGTTTCATACTTATCAGCTATTTATGTTAGACGCCGCAAAACACTGGTTTTAGACACAATTTACCAATACAAATATAATATCTGGTAACAACCATTAATATGTATTTATATACTTGTATAAGAAAAATAACTACACATTCAGCCTTTGTAACAGACGTCTGAACTTAGACAAAGACCACGTGATCCTAACCAGGGTATATCTTCTAATCTAAATGTAAAGTATATATGTACAGGGCAGGAAGACTTTTTATGGGGGTATATCTTCTAAATGCAAAGTATACATGTACATGGCAGTGGACTTAGACGATGAAGAGCAAAAAATATTAGATCTATCGGGCCGTGAGAACTTACTCTAGTAGTTCTTCGTCTGAGGAAAGTGCTATGAAATCGTACACGTAGTTGACGGCGTGTCGCACTCCCCCAAAATTCGCCATTGCTTCCATTGACGGGGCAAAAACTCGGTCGTACAACTGGTAAAGCGAGAGAGGAAGGAGCCCGTAGGATTTTATTGAGTATATATGAGGCCGTGGGGAATTGTGCGACAACAGTTAGGAAGGTGCACCCTGTCCTTCCTTATTTGCATGTTTCCATAAAAAAATACTATCAACAAAATCGGCAAGATATTTGTTTTGATTAGACTATGCAAAAAACCAGTAACAGATTAAAAGTTGCCTAAATTATGTCTCCCTTACCCCATAACTTTCCCAAATGAAAAAAATCAAAGAAACCGGACTTACTCTGTCGTGAGGAAGTGCAACACTCGATGCCCACCCAGAAAGCGTTGTTGGCTGCGTGTTTTGTGGGGCCCAGTGTTTGTCCCCCTCTAAATAAATCTCCGACCCCTGATTTGAATGGTGGGGCCCTGATTTATTTCCCTATCAAATTTGCCCCCCTGATTTCAACTGTGGGGGCCGGTGCCTTTCCTCTAATAAATATTTTCCCCACATTTCTTTTGTGGCGGGAACCAAGCTTACCATTAACCAGACAGCTCAGCAGAGTCGCTAGCTACAAGAGCGTCCACAAACTCAGGTGCTTGATCCTGCCACATGACTGGGGCTAACGCATCCATTACTTTATTACACATCCTGGGGCAAAACGAAAATACCACTTGGTTAAAGTTTAATCTAGCAAAGAATATTATTTCTTTGAATAACACTCCATTGGCAGCGAGGTCAAGGTCGCTGGTGTTAACAGCCTGGACCTAGTTGAGTGAATCTGTCTGAGCTTGCACTCCCGTCATAACCCAGCCGCCTCGGGAAAAATTATCAGGAAAGCGCTACACGCTAATCATGCATTTGGCCAACAATTATTTAGATATCTACATCACAAGCGTTAGGCTTTAATTCTTTAGTGTGAGGAAATAGCCCAGATGGTCTGCCCTGGCCCACTTAAACACAGGGACATATTGTGGTTCCCCTACTAAAGATCGGTATGTGCATAGTCTACTGATGCCACCTCTCCCCCTCGTCCTCTATCCTTGATGCATCATGGCGCCTCTCTCCCTCATCCTCTATCGATTGCAACACTGATCGGGAACCGGAATGTGAAGCTCGATTTCTAGCTTGAGAAGCTAGACCCCTCGCCGGAATAAGTTGCTTTGTTGTCGGAGCGGTTGAATCCTCGTAGGGTAGGAGATATGATTGTGGGTGAGATTGTTTTTTAGCTATCAAATGTGGCTCAATGATCATTGACGTCAGACAAACAGAAATTACCAAAACAACAAACATAACAGCAAAACCAACTTGTAGTAGTACCAAAACTCCAATTAGTTCTTAAATATTGTAAACCCAAAAACAAAAATTATAGTTTCAATCCATAACCAAACATGACAAGATGATTGAAGTATTCCTGACGGTTCTGCATGCATAGAAGCATATTTAGTTGTTCAAAACCCTCAAGGCCGCCGTAATCTCCTGAGGGATGTTTCCAGCAGCTAGATTGTCTTTGACCATGAGCATCTGGACTGCCACTTGGCTCCTGAGCATAATTGGATCCTAGAAACAATGAAACAAATTCACCATGAAATGCCGAAGTGGTTGGATTATAAATGGTACATTAAAACTCGTCATAAAGATAATTACTGTAGTGTTCATCCAGGTCATGCTACGCAAAGAACCTAGCTGGTGGGCCATCTCTTGTAGAACTAAGAAACCCGAGTCTTTGCTGTGACAAACAGAATAAAAACTTGAGATTTCTACATACTGCATCTTATTCATCTGAAAAATTTATTAAATTACCGCCGAAAATTGAATGACATGTTGTCTTGTCGCCAATCCATGAGTTCGGTGTTCCATTCAAGGACCCTAGCCTGCAACACTTCATTGAGTTCTTGCTTCAAAATAGTGATTTCCTTCATCATCTCTTTGTTGTGAGAGCTATTTCCCACTTGTCGTACGTCTAGTGATGGATTAAATACGATAACCCTTCTCCTCATCCGATTTACCACAAGTAGACCATACGAGGAATCCGGGATAGACAACGGAAGTAGATACTACATAAGGTCAACACACGTTAATTGCTATCAGGAAAGAAAAAATAATTTAGGAATTAAAAACTCTTACAATTGTGGAGTTGAACACATCATATCGAGGAAAGGGCTGTAGAACAGCATTGTTGATCAGCATCGAGGTGCGCTGCCCTTGCGGCATCCATGAATACCTTAGAGCTCGTGATTGAGCATGGAACTGCAAGTCAAAATAATGTTTTCCTCCAACCATGTTGGTGCCTGCATGCCTCTCTACTTCAGCGCTAGCAAGCTTACGAACAGCGAGATTGAAGCAATCGGGATGTAGACTTGCGGACGTTACAAATAGTGTGTCCTTCAGCATTCTGAGGCTGATTTCGATCCGGTACGGTGTATCGCTTATCCAGATTGAGCTGCACGTAAAAATACATAAAAATGGTTAGCAATATGAGTGGTACTTTAAAACATAAAATTGTTCATATGGTAACATTTTCTAGATAATCTAATAGCTATGAGCAGAACGTAATATTTTGATAAACTATAGAGCATGAAAATTGTTTCAGCACCTTCTAGCAAAAGCTAAAATTAAATAATAACTTATCTGTAAGAACAATATTAATTTGTTAGAAATTAAGAGCAGGAAAATTTAGGTAGCACCCATTATACCAAGTTTGCTGGCTGTTCAAAAACAATATTAAATTGTTGTACAATATAGTAAGGACATTAAGTTGTTCAACATTTGTACTGCAAATAATATTAGAATTTTGTTATTCATTACATACTGTAGATGTGCAACGGAAATACTGCCAAAACATTTAACAAAAAATAATTTTGTACTGTTGGCCGCAAAAAGTAAGATTTAATCTAAAGAAAAACAAATCAAGCAATATCATACTCCTATATCAAACTGAGTCTGCTGTGTACGACCTAGTTCTAATAAGATTTCTTTAGAGAAAATAAACATACAATACCATAACTTACTCTAGTGTCTGCTCATCATGAATGCCGTTCATGAAGCCGAATATATATCCGAGTGCATCTTCCACGAAATGCCTTGGTGGGGGCAGAAGATGCAGGGGTGCGGGCAAATCCTCCTGGGGGTCGGCCACAGCATCGTGTATCTGGAGGGCAGCCTCATTGGGGTCGGGGGCAGCGGCATCCAGGGGCCTGGGCACAGAAACCTCCTCGTAAGTGCGCGCTGCCACAACCTGGACCGCCGGCGCATTGTTTCCAATGATGGGCTCCATCGCTGATCGATACGCGTGAGTGATCGTTCTATGACTAGTGTCTGCTCATCATGAATGCCGTTCATGAAGCCGAATATATATCCGAGTGCATCTTCCACGAAATGCCTTGGTGGGGGCAGAAGATGCAGGGGTGCGGGCAAATCCTCCTGGGGGTCGGCCACAGCATCGTGTATCTGGAGGGCAGCCTCATTGGGGTCGGGGGCAGCGGCATCCAGGGGCCTGGGCACAGAAACCTCCTCGTAAGTGCGCGCTGCCACAACCTGGACCGCCGGCGCATTGTTTCCAATGATGGGCTCCATCGCTGATCGATACGCGTGAGTGATCGTTCTATGAGGTGTCTTGGCAATTAAGATGTCTATGCAGCATATATATAAACGGATATATTTTTAATGCTTTTTATTGCCTGCCAAATATATCAAGTCATTTTTAAGACGTAGATGATTCTTTCTAATTATAAAAAAAACGTGACGGGGGCGTATCAGATCTTTCTCCTTTTTGCTAGGCCTGTAAGGGGGATTGTGATGCATTCTTTGCACGGTGTTTTTTTCCTTATTTCATAATTGGCCTTCCTATGTGCACTTGACTCCCCCTTCTCAATCACCGACATGCTTTTGCGGCGCTGCATGCGCTTCACTCATATATTTTCATTCATTGTTTCTCTGTCCTCCACCGTTAAATCGTCATTTTTCTTCTGATGGCATGCGTAGCTACTTGCGTTTTTCTGCTCCCTTTGCTTGTTTGTTAAGTTATGTTTCCTCTCATTGTCTCTTTGCCTCCTTGCTAGAATAGTGTCCTGAATGACAGATGCGTCTACAGTTGAAGGGGGACATGTTGCTCCCTCATTCATTGATTCTGTAACACTAGAGCTTTTCATATCGTCTGGTTCAATCATATTTTTCAAAACATAGTTACACCAGATTGATTTATCGGCTCTGAGGAGTGCCATCTTGATTAGTACGGCCTGACAACGAAAGGGATACTGAACGTAAGCGTATACCTGAAGTATCAGATGGACGTTTGTTTTGATCTTCGATACGCTTAGCCTTGTTCCTCCAATAAGCAGCTCGCCGCAGGGCGTTTCTATGATCTCTCTTGCGTTCATCTTCTGTTTTCTGCTCTGTTACTTGTGTGTCATTCAAATTCACATCTGGATACATTTCACACAATCCCGAAAATGAGTGAGCATACCAATGAAATTTTCGCAATTGCTGCTTTAGTAGGAAAACGATTGATTACCATGTAGATCGTTGTAATTAAAGATCCCAGATGATATAGTAGTTGTATCAGGAAATTCTGACGCCTCATACTCGATTGAGGTATAGTTAGAGCTAGTGGGGTTGTCTGTTGAACCAGACAATCCAAACATATTAATGCTGAATTAGTAAGACGGTTCTGACCATAATGGTTAAATCGTAATAAGCTTACCTGATAAATTAAGGGTCTGTGCATGTTCAACTTGGACATTATGTTGTTTCTTTCGCCGATAGGAAGCCCTCCTCGGAGCGTTTCTATGGTCTCTCTTGCGTTCTTCCGTTTGTTGCTCTGTTTCTGTGGTGTCAGGCAAGATTACACTCATATCTAGTGTCATTCAGAACATTCCCGAAAATTAGATAATAAAACAGATACATGCAAGCAATGTTTACCTTGAAGCTCGTTATCATTGATTAGTCCAGATGAGACAACAGTTGAACTCGGAAATGTTGTAGTGCTGGTTGGGTTGTCTGGTGAACCAGATATTACAAAACATAGTAATGCTTAGTGGTTAAGATGGTACCGAGTACAATGTTTTAACATTTTAAAATTACCTGATAATAGAAGGGTCAGTGCATTTTCATCTCGCACATTGGGTTGATTTTTCCGCCGATATGAAGCCCTCCTCATTGCATTTATATGGTCTCTCTTGCGCTCTTCTTCCGTTTTATGCTCTATACGTCTGGTATCATTCAAGATTACATTTGCATCTGGTGTCATACAGGGCAAACCCCAATATTAGATAATATAACAGATACATGAGAGGCATTGCTGAATGAGTAGGCAAAATATGTTTACCTTGTAGCTCTATGTCATTAATGAGACCAGAAGTGACGGTAGTTGTACCAGGAAATGTTGACGCGTCATGCGAGATTGATGTATAGTTAGAGCTAGTTGGGTTGTCCGGTTAAACGCGGGTGTCCAATCATATGTCAGCTTAACGGTTTAGATGGTACGGACCCTCATGTTAAAACAATATAAGCTCACCTGATGAATGAAGGGCATGTGCATTTTCATCTCGCCGACTGAAAGCCATTTCCAGTGCGTTTATTTGGTCTATTTTGCAAAAATCTTCTGTCATTCGTGTATATAGTTTGATGCCATTAAAGTCGCCGAATGAGAAAACAAAGACTTTGCATCTAATGAACATGGAGATTATGATATCATATTACCTTCTTTATCTCTCACACAACGGGCATCGGATGCGCCCGTAGCTTCATGAGGGTATGTTGCATCATTAGGCAAGACTGAGGTATAGTCCGAGCTAGCTGAATTATATGATTCAACAAGCTAGGTCAGTAATAATTATTTAAGTTGCGTAAAAAGTGACTGCCTTCGTGCAAACACAGCATAGACGGGACGTGGATCAATTTACCAACCATGATAATCTCGTCTGGGTTTATTTATCTCCCTGTCTTCGAGAACATTTGTGATATCACATAGAGATTGGCAACGGGCTTGTTAAGGAGTATTAGTATTGGTCTAGGAGTCCTTATTAGTCTATGTTTAGTTTCCTTGCACCTCAAGTCATGTGTAATATATATATGCCCCTTGGGCCTTCAATAAAGATAAGTTGCTTTCCTAACATGGTATTAGAGCCTAGGTTTAGGTCTCCGGACGCTGCAACTCGTCCTTACGAACCAATTTTTTTTTCTCCACCTATATCGATCTGTTCTGGGTCGATCTCGTCTTCTGCCATCGTTCCCAAGCTGCGTGGGCACCTACCACGTACCACGGAGCACCTGCCGCCCAGCTGCTTCGGTCGATCCAAGCCGTGATGCCCGTGACGCCGGTGACGTGTGCCTGCCCAGCCGTGATCGCCCGCAAGGCAGGATGCCTCGACCTGGTTGGCTACGGCGCCGCGTACACACGCGTGCGCCAGATCAAGTTACTACCCCGTTCCAATCCAAATCGAGGCCGCCTCATCCAGCTAAGGCCGATGACGGCTGCTCCGCCCGCGTGTACTCCTCCCGGTTGGCTGCTGCTCTGCTCCCGCACGTCCATCTGCGTGCTGCTACTGTTCCCGCTGCCCTTTGCTGCTCTGCTCAGCTGCTGCGTTCCTGCTAGCCTGCTAGTTGCTGCGCATGTGTTGAGTAAAAAAAAAGCTTCACGTTCCTTCTGCTGCCACTGCTGCTAGTCTTTTAGTCATTGCATCTAGTCTACTATGCTTTCTAGTTTTCTTTGTTTTTCACTGCGTCCACCAAATCCGTTGATATTTTGTGTTTCTCATGCCATGCGAGTCCAACATACCTTTGTCCGTCAGCCTTTTTCTGGTCATTGTCCTCTGTATAGGATTTCTGTGGCCTCTCTTTGCATTGTTGATCTAAGCCCATTCTCTTGCCGCCGAGCTTCTTTCGCCGTCGGTTTTCATGGGCCATGATTCTTTAAGCAATGCTTCTTCTCTTGATGTGCCATCTTCTTTCGACAACCCATCTTCTCTTGATACTTCTTTTGTATCTTCTATTGATGCGGTGTCTTTCTCTGATGTGCCATCTCTTCATTATCCCCTTTGGCGACTCGACAGGTTTTGAAGACTCTTCATGCTACGGCGACACTCTCAAGACATGGATCTGGATTATCATTTTTTTAGTATTACACTTCTTCAAATGCAATGCTATTGCATACGCTTTGCATTTGAGGGGGGGTGTTAAGGAGTATTAGTATTGGTCTAGGAGTCCTTATTAGTCTATGTTTAGTTTCCTTGCACCTCAAGTCATGTGTAATATATATATATATGCCCCTTGGGCCTTCAATAAAGATAAGTTGCTTTCCTAACAGGGCTGACTACCCACTGAAACTATGTTTATCCAAACAACCTGGCTTGATATTGCGATAAGCCGCCCGCCTACGAGCGTTGATAAGATCCCTATGATCTGATGTGCAACATAGTATTAGCATCATATCATCTCTAATCAAGGATGTAGGTTAATACAACGTATCTTGTGCAAAATATATATATGAACAACAAACTAAGAGCAGCGATCAACATCACGTTAATCAACTCACTAGTTTTAGCAAGTACAGGCTGATTCTCATCTTGTAAGTTGACAATATCATTATCTTTTTTCTTCCGATAAGCAGCACGCTTCCGTGCATTGTACTGCTCCCTTGCTTCCTCAGCGTATTTTCTACATTCATTAATTAAAGATCCAGTTTCAGCCTTTTCGTAAGCTGTGTTGTCTGCATCATGTTGTCCAGGTATTACCCATTCTGATCCATATGTAGAGCTCGAGTCAGCATGATTACAAAACCAATGTATGCCTCGTATGCATGCAGAAAAAAAGTATATCTTCAATGAAGTAGCTAACTGTATGAAGTAGCTACCTGTTTCGGTCGTGTATATTGGGTCAACAATTGCAGCCACTGTTACGTTGCTTTGATTATATTCTTCCAGATTTGTCTCGTTCGTAGGGGCTGCGGAACATTAAGCATGATGCATGACATTGTCAGATATGCACGTCAGGCAATACCAGCCAGTTTATTTCATACAGTTATATACCATGTTGCGTCGCGTAAATAGCTTCATGTTTCTCATCAAAGGGTATCAAGGTTGGACTGTATTCTACATTTTGTTCACTCGCTTGACCTGTACATTATTATGCAAAAAGCTTGTTACTGTCAGAAATGCATGTAAAACTGGTGCAGTGCTTAATACCTGTAGCTACGTCCTCTTCTTTTTGATGTTCACCGGCTTTGCTTTTTGCATTACCCATTCGCAACTGGAATGACCGCTACCTCCGTCTTGAGGCCTGGAAGACACATAAAGGAAACCTGACTCGGATGGAGATAGTAGATTCAAGATGAAAGCAAGAGAGATGGTGCATGCACAATATGGTAAATTACTTGATCGCTTTCACAGTTCCTCATTCTGTTCCTAGTCACGGTTGCTTATGCACCCATGGAGTGCTTGGCTTGCTTCATGCATTATAGTATTGCAGTGTTTCTTAATAAGCTGGAAGATTTCTAACTGATTTCGTTTGGTATGGCAGAAGCACAAGCTTTTGGATGTCTTCAAGTGGTGATTAGAGATAAAGTACTTATGGAAGCCATGAAATTTGCATCTACTATGTGAAAGCATCTCTGTGAAAGCACTCGCAAGAGGAGTAAAATGATAACGCCATGGCTGTATGACATGCGATGGATGTACGAGATGTGAGATGTGTGAGATGCGAACAATGATCAAGTATGTGACTGTTGTATGAGATGTGTGAGATGTGAGATGTATGAGATGTGTGAGATGTATGTGACTGCTGTATATAATAATACCTGTAGATCGGATCCCAGACGTGTTCGGGACGGAGGCCGGCGGCGTATCTGGTACAGGATCAGGGCCGGATCCTTCAGGTGTTTTGCGGCGGATCCTTGACGCCTTCGGTGACGGGTCCTCTTAGGGATCGGCGCCGGATCCTGTAAGCATTCAGCGGAAGGGTCCTGAACATGACCAGCGCCGGATCAGTGGAGTCCGGCGGTTTTGACGTGCGGTGACGCAGGGATGGAGCGGTGGCGGTGAAGGAACGAAAGGCGGCGGCGGGCGAAGGAGGGCAGAGTCGGGCCAGTGTTCCTCGCACGAGGAACAGGAGACCTCGATCGAAGGGCGGAGGCGGATGCAGATTCGGGCGTTTTTTGTCGCTGGTTATTTTTCGCCGGCTTGTTTTCGCTGGTTTTTTTTTTGAACAAGGTGGTACAATTGCGATGGGAGATTGGGAGTGTTTGGCACACGATTGCGGGGTTTTCTTCGGTTTTTCAGGGCTGAGCGGGAGGTGGGAGCAAGTACCAAAGAAGTATCAAAAAAGACCGGGTGAGGTGGGACAAAAATAAAACCCGGAACGCGGACTACCAACTGAGATATTAGGAGTAGAGATTTTTGTTTTTATGCCTAGTTAGGGGCGTTAAACGATAGCGCTTGTTGGGAGGCAACCCAAATTTATTTTTGTTCCTTGCTTTTTGTTCCTGTTTAGTAATAAATAAATCATCTATCCTCTGTTATGATTGTGTTTTTTATGTTTTAATTAGTGCTTGTGCCAAGTAAAGCCTTTAGAATCTTCTTGGATGATTGTTGTTTGATCTTGCTGAAAAAAACAGAAAGTATGAGCTCACGAGAATAATTTTCATTTTTTACCAGAGAGCGATAAAATATCAATTCCAACTGCAGTAGATCATTATACAAATTATTTAGGATTTCCTAATTTCTCAGGATTTCTGGAGTTAAATAAGTATTCGAAACCTACATATTACTACAGACTATTCTGTTTTTGACAGATTCTGTTTTTCATGTGTTGTTTGCTTATTTTGATGAATCTATGGCTAGTATCGGGGGTATGAACCATAGAGAAGTTGGAATACAGTAGGTTTAACACCAATATAAATAAATAATGAGTTCATTACAGTAACTTAAAGTGGTGGTTTGTTTTCTTATACTAACGGAGCTCATGAGATTTTCTGTTGAACTTTGTGTTGTGAAGTTTTCAAGTTTTTGGGTAAAGATTTGATGGATTTTGGAATAAGAAGTGGCAAGAGTCTAAGCTTGGGGATGTTCAAGGCATCCCAAGGTAAAATTCAAGGATAACCAAAAGCCTAAGCTTGGGGATGCCCCGGAAGGCATCCCCTCTTTCGTCTTCGTCTATCGGTAACTTTACTTGAGGCTATATTTTTATTCACCACATGATATGTGTTTTGCTTGGAGCGTCTTGTATGATTTGAGTCTTTGCTTTTTAGTTTTTACCACAATCATCCTTGATGTACACACCTTTTTGGAGAGACACACATGAATTGGAATTTATTAGAATACTCTACGTGCTTCACTTATATATTTTGAGCTAGATAAATTTTGCTCTAGTGCTTCACTTATATATTTTTAGAGTATGGTGGTGGTTTTATTTTATAGAAATTGTTGATCTCTCATGCTTCATTTATATTATTTTGAGAGTCTTTTAGAACAGCATGGTAATTTGCTTTGGTTAAAAAATTAGTCCTAATATGATAGGCATCCAAGATGGGTATGATAAAAACTTTCATATAAAGTGCATTGAATACCATGAGAAGTTTGATACTTGATGATTGTTTTGAGATATGAAGATGGTGATATTAAAGTCATGCTAGTTGAGTAGTTGTGAATTTGAGAGATACTTGTGTTAAAGTTTGTGATTCACGTAGCATGCACGTATGGTGAACTGTTATGTGATGAAGTCGGAGCATGATTTATTTTTTAATTGTCTTCCTTATGAGTGGCGGTCGGGGATGAGCAATGGTCTTTTCCTACCAATCTACCCCCCTAGGAGCATGCGCGTAATACTTTGTTTCAATAACTAATAGATTTTTGCAATAAGAATGTGAGTTCTTTATGACTAATGTTGAGTCCATGGATTATACGCACGCTCACCCTTCCACCATTGCTAGCCTCTCTAGTACCGCGCAACTTTCACCGGTACCATAAACCCACCATTTACCTTCCTCAAAACAGTCACCATACCTACCTATTATGGCATTTCCATAGCCATTCCGAGATATATTGCCATGCAGCTTTCCACCGTTCCGTTTATTATGACACGCTCCATCATTGTCATATTGCTTTGCATGATCATGTAGTTGACATCGTATTTGTGGCAAAGCCATCGTTCATAATTTTTCATACATGTCACTCTTGATTCATTGCACACCCCGGTACACCGCCAGAGGCATTCACGTAGAGTTATATTTTGTTCTAAGTATGGAGTTGTAATTCTTGAGTTGTAAGTAAATAAAGTGTGATGATCATCATCATTAGAGCATTGTCCCAGTGAGGAAAGGATGATGGAGACTATGATTCCCCCACAAGTCAGGATGAGACTCCGGAAAAAAAAAAAGAGGCCATAAAAAAAGAAAAAAGAAAAGGCCCAAATAAAAAAATGAGAGAAAAGAGAGAAGGGGTAATGCTACTATCCATTTTCCACACTTTTGCTTCAAAGTAGCACCGTGATCTTCATGTTAGAGAGTCCCTTATGTTGTCACTTTCATATACTAGCGCAAGGTTTTCATTATAGAACTTGGCTTGTATATTCCAATGATGGGCTTCCTCAAAATGCCCTAGGTCTTCGTGAGCAAGCAAGTTGGATGCACACCCACTTAGTTTCTTTTGTTGAGATTTCATATACTTATAGCTCTAGTGCATCTGTTACATGGCAATCCCTACTCACTCACATTAATATCTATTGATGGGCATCTCCATACCTGTTGATACGCCTAGTTAATGTGAGACTATCTTCTCATTTTTGTCTTCTCCACAACCACCATTCTATTCCACCTATAGTGCTATATCCATGGCTCACGCTCATGTATTGCGTGAAGATTGAAAAAGTTTGAGAACATCAAAAGTATGAAACAATTGGTTGGCTTGTCATCGGGGTTGTGCATGATTTAAATATTTTCTGTGATGAAGATAGAGCATAGCCAGACTATATGATTTTGTAGGGATAGCTTTCTTTGGCCATGTTATTTTGAGAAGACATAATTGCTTAGTTAGTATGCTTGAAGTATTATTGTTTTTATGTCAATATTAAACTTTTGTCTTGAATCTTTCGGATCTGAATATTCATGCCACAATAAAGAAAATTACATTGAAAATTTTGTTAGGTAGCATTCCACATCAAAAATTCTGTTTTTATCATTTACCTACTCGAGGACGAGCAGGAATTAAGCTTGGGGATGCTTGATACGTCTCTAATGTATCTATAATTTTTTATTGTTCCATGCTATTATATTATCTGTTTTGGATGTTTAATGGGCTTTAATATGCACTTTTATATTATTTTTGGGACTAGCCTATTAACCGAAGGCCCAGTGCAAATTGTTGTTTTTTGCCTATTTCAGTGTTTCGCAGAAAAGGAATATCAAACGGAATCCAAACGGAATGAAACCTTCGCGAGGATCTTTTTTGGAACAAACGCAATGCAGGAGACTTGGAGTGGTGGTCAAGGAAGCCACGGGGCAGGAGGGCACGCCCAGGGGGTAGGCGCACCCCCCATCCTCGTGGTCCCCTCGTAGCTCCACTGACCTACTTCTTTCGCCTACATATACTCTTATACCCTGAAAACATCCAGGGGAGCCACGAAACCACTTTTCCACTGCCGCAACCTTCTGTACCCGTGAAATCCCATCTGGGGACCTTTTCCGGCAATCTGCTGGAGGGGGATTCAATCACGGAGGGCTTCTACATCAACACCATAGCCTCTTCGATGATGTGTGAGTAGTTTACCACAGACCTTCGGGTCCATAGTTATTAGCTAGATGGCTTCTTCTATCTCTTTGATCTTCAATACAAAGTTCTCCTCGATGTTCTTGGATATCTATTCGATGTAATCCTTTTTGCGGTGTGATTGCCGAGATCCGATGAATTGTGGGTTTATGATCAAGTTTATCTATGAACAATATTTGATTCTTCTCTGAATTCTTATATGCATGATTTGATATCTTTGCAAGTCTCTTCAAATTATTAGTTTGGTTTGGCCTACTAGATTAATCTTTCTTGCAATGGGAGAAGTGCTTAGCTTTGGGTTCAATCTTGCGGCGTCCTTTCCCAGTGACAGCAGGGGCAACAAGGCACGTATTGTATTGTTGTCATTGAGGAGAAAAAGATGGGGTTTATATCATATTGTTTGAGTTTATCCCTCTACATCATGTCATCTTGCCTAATGCGTTACTCTGTTCTTATGAACTTAATACTCTAGATGCATGCTGGATAGCGGTCGATGTGTGGAGTAATAGTAGTAGATGCAGAATCGTTTCGGTCTACTTGACACAGACGTGATGCCTATGTTTATGATCATGCCTAGATATTCTCATAACTATGCGCCTTTCTATCAATTGCTCGGCAGTAATTTGTTCACCCACCGTAAGATATGCTATCTTGAGAGAAGCCACTAGTGAAACCTATGGCCCCGGGTCTACTTTACATCATATTAATTTCCCATCAACTAGTTATTTCTGTCGCCATTTATTTTCCAATCTATACAATAAAAATACCAAAAATATTTATCTTATTATCTTTATCATATCTCACTTTTGCAAGTGGCTGTGAAGGGCTTGGCAACCCCTTTATCGCGTTGGTTGCAAGGTTCTTATTTGTTTGTGCAGGTACTAGGCGATTTGCGTGCAGTCTCCTACTAGATTGATACCTTAGTTCTTAAAAACTGAGGGAAATACTTACGCTACTTTTCTGCATCACCCTTTCCTCTTCAAGGGAAAACCAATGCATGCTCAAGAGGTAGCATGGCCCCACCCGGTGGACCTCTGGGCACCTTTCGGTGGTCTTCGTACAATACCGATAACCCTTGAAACTATTCCGGCGACTGAAACTGGACTTCCCATATATAAATCTTCACCTCCAAACCATTCCAGAACTCCTCGTGACGTCCAGGATCTCATCCGGGACTTCGAACAACCTTCGGTAACCACATACTATTTCCCATAACAACTCTAGCGTCACCGAACCTTAAGTGTGTAGACCCTACGGGTTCGGGAACCATGCAGACATGACTGAGACATCTCTCCGGCCAATAACCAACAGCGGGATCTGGATACCCATGTTGGCTCCCACATGTTCCATGATGATCTCATCGGATGAACCACGATGTCGAGGATTCAATAGATCCCGTATACAATTCCCATTGTCTACTGGTATGTTACTTGCCCGAGATTCAATCGTCGGTATCTCTATACCTCGTTCAATCTCATTACCGGCAAGTCTCTGTACTCGTTCCATAATGCATGATCATGTGGCTAACTCCTTAGTCACATTGAGCTTGTTATGATGATGCATTACCGAGTGGGCCCAAAGATACCTCTCCGTCATACGAAGTGACAAATCCCAGTCTCGATTCGTGCCAACCCAACAGACACTTTTGGAGATACTTGTAGTGCACCTTTATAGCCACCCAGTTACGTTGTGATGTTTGGTACACCCAAAGCATTCCTACGGTATCCGGGAGTTGCACAATCTCATGTTCTAAGGAAAATGGTACTTGACATTAGAAAAGCTTTTAGCAAACGAACTACGCGATCTTGTGCTATGCTTAGGATTGGGTCTTGTCCATCACATCATTCTCCTAATGATGTGATCCCGTTATCAACGACACCCAATGTCCATGGACAGGAAACCATGAACATCTATTGATCAACGAGCTAGTCAACTAGAAGCTTACTAGGGACATATTACGATCTATGTATTCACGCATGTATTACGGTTTCCGATTAATACAATTATAGCATGAACAATAAACAATTACTATAGACTGTCCTTTAGGTACTGTTGCAAACTCATTCCAATTTCATATTAGAACTATATCTACTGTATTCCAACTTCACCATGTTTCATACCCCTGATACTATCCATAGATTCATCAAAATAAGCAAACAACACACGAAAAACAGAATCTATCTAAAACAGGGCAGTCTGTAGTAATCTGGAAGTTTAGTAAACTTATGTAACTCCAATAATTATGAAATAAATTTGACAATTTGAAAATTTTGTACAGAAGTAGTGTGCAAAAAGTTTCAGACCCATTTGATTTTCCAGTAAAAATGTAAATTCACGCGCTACA
Source organism: Triticum urartu (assembly GCF_003073215.2). Lineage (NCBI taxonomy): Eukaryota > Viridiplantae > Streptophyta > Magnoliopsida > Poales > Poaceae > Triticum > Triticum urartu. The sequence continues at coordinate 390,077,079 of NC_053022.1, read as the reverse complement.
GCCAAAGTTTCTGTTTTTTTCTGCACATAGTAAATAAGCAATCTAATCATCCTAAAACCAAAGCTTGGCACATTATTTTTATAATACAATGGATATATACAAGGGGATAATTATTTACAGAGAAACTTCCATTAAAAATTCTACATTGTTTCCGTGAGCATGAACACAAGTGCTCAAGGTCGACCCTCACTTCTTCAATGCATAACTTTCCAATCACTTCTCTTTTTGGAAAACTTTTTAGGCATGAGAGGCAAGTAATAATTTTTTTTGTATTTTCATTCTTTTAAAAAATTGAATGTTTCACCCACAACTAAAAATAAACAAAAAGGAAAAAAACTATTTAATAAAGAAAGCAAACAAGCACACACGAGAATATCAACCCCACGCTATTGCTCCCCGGCAACGGCGCCAGAAAAGAGCTTGATAATCCCCAAGTGCAAGGAATCATCATAGAAATTTCCAAAGGTGGAAGTGATAAGTATGGAGTGTCGAACCCACAAGGAGCTAAAGGTAAGATCAATATTCTCTCAAGCCCTATCTGCCACTGATACGACTCTACGTACACCGAACGTTTGCTTCCAACTAGCAACGAGAAATAAAACTAGGTTGTGGGTATGAAGAGGATAACTTTGTATGATATCGGAGAGCTAAAATATAAAAGTAGGTGCTGTTATCATGAAGTTAGAATATGTTACTAAATATTATAAATAGCGAGTGTGGAATAATGGTGATCGGTGTGCGGAATTGTCCTAGGCAATCGTTAACAAGACCGGTAATCACTATTGCAGTTTCATATGAGGGAGAGGCATAAGCTAACATACTTTATCTACTTGGATCATATGCACTTATGATTGGAACTCTAGCAAGCATCCGCAACTACTAAAGATCATTAAGGTACAACCCAACCATAGCATTAAAGCATCAAGTCCTCTTTATCCCGTACGCAACAACCCCCTTACTCGGCTTTGTGTTTTAGTCACTCACGCAACCCACTATAAGCGAATCATAAACGTATTGCAACACCCTACAACGGGGATCCCTCACGCTTGCGCACACGGAGGGCACCATAGGACAGCACGAAAGTAAAACATACAACTCATACCAATCTAGATCATCAATCAACCCAAAGACAAAAGATATCTACTCAAAACATCATAGGATGGCAACAAATCATTGGATCATAATATGTGGCATAAAGCACCATGTTCAAGTAAGGATTACAATAGGGTGCGGGAGAGTGGACCACGTAAAAGAGATGAGGATGGTGATAATGATGGTGATGTTGATGAAGACGCTCACCGCGGCGATGATTCCCCTCCCGATGGCACTCCGATGCCACAAAGAGACAGGAGGAGAGGTTCTCCCCCTTGTGCTTCCTCCTCCATGGCCTGCCCCCTGGATGGGGAGAGGTTCTCCCTCTGGTCCTTGGCCTTCATGACGATAATGGCCCCTCCGGAATCCTCCTCCATGGCCTCCGGTGATGATGGCCCCCTCCGGGAGGGTGCCAGAGAGGGCCTAGATTGGTTTTCGGTTGGTATGGAGGCTTCTGGCAGCGGAACTCCCGATCTAGGTTAATTTTTCGAGGTTTCTGTATTTATAGGAATTTTTGGCGTCGGTCTCACGTCAAGGAGGTGCCCGAGGCGTCCACGAGGCAGGACCACACGCCTGGGGGGTGGGCGCGCCCCCACCCTCATGGATGCTCCGGGACTCTCGTGGCCCAACTCTTTTACTCCGGGGTCTTCTTTTGGTCCATAAAAAATCGTCAAAAATTGGCACGTCAATTGGACTCCGTTTGATATTCCTTTTCTGTAAAACTCAAAACAAGGAAAAAACAGAAACTGACACTGGGCACTAGGTTAATAGGTTATTCCAAAAAATCATATAAAATAGCATATAAATGCATATAAAACATCCAAGGTTGATAATATAATAGCATGAATACTTCATAAATTATAGATACGTTGGAGATGTATCAGCATCCCCAAGCTTAATTCCTGCTCATCCTCGAGTAGGTAAATGATAAAAGAAATAATTTATGAAGTGTGAATGCTAGCAAGTGCATAAGTTTCATCAATGATAGTTTCAATCACTTTTTATAACATCATTATATATCATAACAGTAGCTCATCTTCATAAAACTTTTCATGATCAACTAACAAGCTATTCACATGTTAAAGTATAGATCATAAACTTTCTTGAAACTAACAAACTATATTCTCAGTCATCAAACAACTGCAATTCATCTTATTTTCAGGAAGAGTCAATGTCAGAGCTTTGATTTAGCAAACTCCACATACTCAACTATCATTTAATCTTTCACAATTGCTAACACTCACGTGATATTTATGGGTTCAAAGTTTTAATCGGACACAGAGAAAGATAGGGGCTTATAGATTCGCCTCCCAACCTTTTACCTCAAGGGTAATGTCAACAATAATAATTCATGATAACTTACATCCAATTGGATATATATACCAGGATCTTTCCAACACAATGTACTTGCCAAAGGATAAAATGTAAAAAGAAAAGGTGAAGATCACCATGACTCTTGCATAAGGGTAGAAGATAGGCCTTTCACAGAGGGAAGCAGAGGTTGTCATACGCTTTTATGGTTGGATGCACAAAATCTTAATGCAAAAGAACGTCACTTTATATTGCCACTTGTGATATGGACCTTTATTATGCAGTCTGTCGCTTTTATTTCTTCCACATCACAAGATCGTATAAAGCTTATTTTCTCCACATTAATAGATCATACATATTTACAGGGCAATTTTTTATTGCATGCATCAATGACAACTTACTTGAAGGATCTTACTCAATCCATAGGTAGGTATGGTGGACTCTCATGGCAAAACTGGTTTAAGGAATGTTTGGAAGCACAAGTAGTATCTCTACTTGGTGCAAAGAATTTCGCTAGCATGAGGGGGAAAAGCAAGCTCAACATGTTGGATGATCCAGGACAATATACTTTATTTCGGATATAAGAAAACATAACCCATTACGTCGTCTTCCTTGTCCGACATCAACCTTTTAGCATGTCATATTTTAATGAGTGCTCACAAGTACAAAACATGTCCAAGATAGTATATTTATATGTGAAATCTCTCTTCCTTCAATATTCTTTCATGAATTGTTCCAGTAACCAATTCTATGTTTGCTAACTTTCAATAAGTTTACTACCTATACTTATTCTATGTGAAGTCATTACTCCCCATGGTATAAGCATATTAAACATATATAAATTCAGATTTATGATATTCAATTATTCAACCATTTACTCATAGATATACGTGAAGCACGTGAGTAAATGACAAACTACTCCAAAAGATAATAATGAAGGACACTGAGTAGTCAAATAATTAACTAGCATGGGAGGATTCTTTTTCATTTAATATTTCAGATCCAATGATTTTATTCAAACATCAAGTAAAATTGAAAATACGCTCCAAGAAAAACACATATCATGTGACGAATAAAAATATAGCTCCGAGTAAGGTATACCGATAGTTTTGAAGACGAAATAGGGGATGCCTTCCGGGGCATCCCCAAGCTTAGGTGCTTGAGTCTTCCTTGAATATTACCTTGGGGTGCCTTGGGCAATCTTAGGGTCTTTCCACTCCTTATTCTCCCCATATCGATATCTCACCCAAAGCTTGAAAACTTCAATCACACAAAACTTAACGGAACTTCGTGAGATAGGTTAGTATGATAAAGAGTAAACCATTCACCTTGGTACTGTCAAAGACAAAGATCGTAATTGTTCTCACACAATGCCTACTGTACCATATCATTTCTATAATTTATATTGAGGAATATAAGTCATAGAAACTAGAAAACAAGCAAACTATGCAATGAAAATAGAATCTGCCAGAAACAGAATAGTCTGTAAAGATCTGAACACTAACCCTACTTCTGCTACTCAAAAATTTATGAAATAAATTGGTGGACGTGAGGAATTTGTCTATTAATCTTCTGCAAAAAGAATCATCACCAAAGCACTCTTCTGTAAAAAAATGGCTGCTAATCTCGTGAGCGCAAAGTTTCTGTTTTTTACAGCAAGATCACATTAACTTTCACCCAAGTCTTCCCAAAGGTCTTACTTGGCACTTTATTGAAACAAAAGCTATAAAACATGATTGCTACAGTAGCTTAATCATGTAAACACACAAAAACAGTAAGGGTAAATATTGGGTTATCTCCCAACAAGCGCTTTTCTTTAATGCATTTTAGCTAGGCATGATGATTTCAATGATGCTCACATGAAAGATAAGACTTGAACATAAAGAGAGCATCATGAAGAATATGACTAGCAAATTTAAACCTAACCCACTTCCTATGCCTAGGGATTTTGTGAGCACACAATTTATGGGAACAAGAATCAACTAGCATAGGAAGGAAAAAAAGTATAACTTCAAAAATTTAAGCACATAGAGAGAAAAACTTGATATTATTGCACTCCTACAAGCATGTATTCCTCCCTCATAATAATTTTCAGTAGCATCATGAATGATTTCAACAATATAACCATCACATAAAGCATTCTTTTCATGATCTACAAGCATAGAAAATTTTCTACTCTCCACATAAGCAAAATTCTTCTCATTCGGAATAGCGGGATCACTAGTTCCTAGAGTTGACACTCTTCCAAACCCGCTTTAGATGATAGTATTATTCATACTCCAAAGGATATAAGTGAAGTTCATGGAGGATTCTACCATTAATATAGACTAACCAATATCCAAGCTCAAAATATATAAGTGAAGCACACGAAGCATTCTATAAAATCATACTTAAAGGATATAAGTGAAGCACATGAAGCATTCTATAAACCAATGAAGGGCTATCTAATACTAGCATGGTTCTTTAAAGGAAGAACAAAAAAACAAAGGACACAAATCATGTGAACGAAACAAAAACCGAGGTATACCGATAATTGTTGAAGAAGAAAGATGGGATGCCAACCGGGGCATCCCCAAGCTTAGATGCTTGAGTATCCTTAGAATATTTACTTGGGGTTCCTTGGGAATCCCCAAGCTTGAGCTCTTTCCTCTCTTTATTCTTCTCACATCGGTAACTCCTCGTTCTTCAAACACTTCATCCACAAAAAACTTTAACAAAAACTTTGTGAGATCCATTAGTATAATAAAGCAAATCACTACCTTTAGGTACTGTTGCAAACTCATTCCAATTTCATATTAGAACTATATCTACTGTATTCCAACTTCACCATGTTTCATACCACCCGATACTACCCATAGATTCATCAAAATAAGCAAACAACACACGAAAAACAGAATCTATCTAAAACAGGACAATCTGTAGTAATCTGGAAGTTTAGTAAACTTCTATAACTCCAATAATTATGAAATAAATTTGAACAATTTGTACAGAAGTAATGTGCAAAAAGTTTCAGACCCATTTGACTTTCTAGTAAAAAATGTAAATTCACGCGCTATAGCCAAAGTTTCTGTTTTTGTTCTACACATAGTAAACAAGCAATCTAATCATCCTAAAACCAAAGCTTGGCACATTATTTTTATAATACAATGGATATATACAAGGGGATAATTATTTAAAGAGAAACTTCCATTAAAAATTCTACATTGTTTCCGTGAGCATGAACACAAGTGCTCAAGGTCGACCCTCACTTCTTCAATGCATAACTTTCCAATCACTTCTCCTTTTGAAAAACTTTTTAGGCATGAGAGGCAAGTAATAATATTTTTTTTGTATTTTCATTCTTTAAAACAAATTGAATGTTTCACCCACAACTAAACAGAAACAAAAAGGAAAAACAAAACCTACTTAGTGAAGAAAGCAAACAAGCACACACGAGAATATCAACCCCACGCTATTGCTCCCCGGCAACGGCGCCAGAAAAGAGCTTGATAATCCCCAAGTGCAAGGAATCATCGTAGCAATTTCCAAAGGTGGAAGTGATAAGTATGGAGTGTCGAACCCACAAGGAGCTAAAGGTAAGATCAATATTCTCTCAAGCCCTATCTGTCACTGATACGACTCTACGTACACCGAACGTTTGCTTCCAACTAGCAACGAGAAATAAAACTAGGTTGTGGGTATGAAGAGGATAACTTTGTATGATATCGGAAAGCTAAAATATAAAAGTAGGTGATGTTATCATGAAGTTAGAATATATTACTAAATATTATAAATAGCGAGTGTGGAATAATGGTGATCGGTGTGCGGAATTGTCCTAGGCAATCGTTAACAAGACCGGTAATCACTATTGCAGTTTCATATGAGGGAGAGGCATAAGCTAACATACTTTCTCTACTTGGATCATATGCACTTATGATTTGAACTCTAGCAAGCATCCGCAACTACTAAAGATCATTAAGGTAAAACCCAACCATAGCATTAAAGCATCAAGTCCTCTTTATCCCGTATGCAACAACCCCCTTACTCGGGTTTGTGTTTTAGTCACTCACGCAACCCACTATAAGCGAATCATAAACGTATTGCAACACCCTACAACGGGGATCCCTCACGCTTGCGCACACGGAGGGCACCATAGGACAGCACCAAAGTAAAACATACAACTCATACCAATCTAGATCATCAATCAACCCAAAGACAAAAGATATCTACTCAAAACATCATAGGATGGCAACACATCATTGGATCATAATATATGACATAAAGCACCATGTTCAAGTAGGGATTACAACGAGGTGCGGGAGAGTGGACCACGTAAAAGAGATGAGGATGGTGATGTTGATGAAGACGATCACCGTGACGATGATTCCCCTCCCGATGGCACTCCGGTACCACCAAGAGAGAGGAGGAGAGGTTCTCCTCCTTGTGCTTCCTCCTCCATGGCCTGCCCCCTGGATGGGGAGAGGTTCTCCCTCTGGTCCTTGGCCTTCATGACGATAATGGCCCCTCCAGGATCCTCCTCCATCCCCTCCGGTGATGATGGCCCCCTCCGGCAGGGTGCCAGAGAGGGCCTAGATTGGTTTTCGGTGGCTACGGAGGCTTCTGGCGCCGGAACTCCCGATCTAGGTTAATTTTCCGAGGTTTCTGTATTTATAGGAATTTTTGGCGTCGGTCTCATGTCAAGGAGGTGCCCGAGGCATCCATGAGGCAGGACCACACGCCTGGGGGGGTGGGCGCGCCCCCCACCCTCGTGGATGCCCCGGGACTCTCGTAGCCCAACTCTTTTACTCCAGGGTCTTCTTTTGGTCCATAAAAACGTCAAAAATTGGCACGTCAATTGGACTCCGTTTGATATTCCTTTTCTATAAAACTCAAAAACAAGGAAAAAAAACAGAAACTGGCACTGGGCACTAGGTTAATAGGTTAGTCCCAAAAATCATATAAAATAGCATATAAATGCATATAAAACATCCAAGGTTGATAATATAATAGCATGAATACTTCATAAATTATAGATACGTTGGAGACGTATCAAATGCTTGATATGCCTGGTCTTCTTGTGAAACCTGGGCTCCTTGGCAAGGGCAATAGCTCCAGTGTTGTCACAGAAGAGAGTCATCGGGCCCGACGCGTTGGGAATGACTCCTAGGTCGGTGATGAACTCCTTCATCCAGACTGCTTTCAATGCTGCCTCCGAGGCAGCTATGTACTCTGCTTCACATGTAGATCCTGCTACGACACTTTGCTTGCAACTGCACCAGTTGGCTGCCCCAGCATTCAAAATATACACGTATCCGGTTTGTGACTTGGAGTCATCCATATCTGTATCGAAGCTAGCATTGACGTAACCCTTTACGACGAGCTCTTCGTCACCTCCATAAACGAGAAACATATCCTTAGTCCTTTTCATGTACTTTAGAATATTCTTGATCGTTGTCCAGTGTTCCATACCGTGATTACTTTGGTACCTCCCTACCAAACTTACGGCAAGGTTCACATCATGTCTGGTACACAACATGGCATACATAATGCACCCTATGGCTAAGGCATAGGGGATGAAACTCATCTTTTCTCTGTCTTCTGCCAAGGTCGGGCATTGAGCCGTGCTCAATCTCACACCTTGCAATACAGGCAAGAACCCCTTCTTCGACTAATCCATATTGAACTTCTTCAATATCTTGTCAAGGTACGTGCTTTGCGAAGACCAATGAGGCATCTCGATCTATCTCTATAGATCTTGATGCCTAATATGTAAGCAGCTTCTCCAAGGTCCTTCATTGAAAAACACTTATTCAAGTAGGCCTTTATGCTTTCCAAAAGTTGTACATCATTTCCCATTAATAGTATGTCATCCACATATAATATGAGAAATGCTACAGAGCTCCCACTCACTTTCTTGTAAACACAAGCTTCTCCATAAGTCTGCATAAACCCAAACACTTTGATCATTTCATCAAAGCAGATGTTCAACTCCGAGATGCTTGCACCAGCCCATAGATAGAGCGCTGGAGCTTGCATACCTTGTCAGCATTCTTAGGATCGACAAAACCTTTCGGCTGCATCATATACAATTCTTCCTGAAGGAAACCATTAAGGAATGCCGTTTTGACGTCCATTTACCATGTCTCATAATCATAGAATGTGGAAATTGCTAACATGATTCGGACGGACTTCAGCTTCGCTACGGGTGAGAAGGTCTCATCGTAGTCAACCCCTTGAACTTGTCGATAACCCTTAGCGACAAGTCGATCCTTATAGATGGTCACATTACCATCCCCGTCAGTCTTCTTCTTAAAGATCCATTTATTCTCTATGGCTTGCTGATCATCGGGCAAGTCTGTCAAAGTCCATACTTCATTTTCATACGTGGATCCTATCTCGGATTTCATGGCCTCAAGCCATTTGTTGGAATCGGGCCCGCTATCGCTTCTTCATAGTTTGACAGTTCACCATTGTCTAACAACATGGTTTCCAGGACAGGGTTGCCGTACCACTCTGGCGTGGAGCGTGTCCTCGTGGACCTTAGAAGTTCAGTAGAAACTTGATATGAAGTTTCATGATCTTCATTATTAACTTCCTCTCTAGTCGGTGCAGGCACCACAGAAACATCTTCCTGAGCTGCGCTACTCTCCGGTTCAAGAGGCAGTACCTCATCAACTTCTACTTTCCTCCCACTTATTTCTTTTGAGAGAAACTCTTTCTCTAGAAAGGATCCATTCTTGGCAACAAAGATCTTGCCTTCGGATCTGAGGTAGAAGGTATACCCAATAGTTTCCTTAGGGTATCATATGAAGACGCATTTTTCTGACTTGGGTTTGAGCTTTGCAGGTTGAAGTTTCTTGACATAAGCACCGCATCCCCAAACTTTTAGAAACGGTAGCTTAGGTTTCTTCCCAAACCATAATTCATATGGTGTCGTCTCAACGGATTTCGACGGAGCCCTATTTAAAGTGAATGTGGTAGTCTCTAAATCATAACCCCAAAATGATAGCGGTAGATCGGTAAGAGACACCATAGATCACACATATCCAATAGAGTGCGATTACGATGTACGGACACACCATTACGTTGTGGTGTTCTAGGCAGCGTGAGCTGTGAAACAATTCCACATTTCCTTAAGTGTGTGCCAAACTCGTGATCAAATATTCCCCTCCATGATATGATCGTAAGAACTTTATTTTCCTGTCACGTCGATTCTCTACCTCACTTTGAAATTCCTTGAACTTTTCAAAGGTCTCAGACTTGTTTTTCATTAAGTAGACATACCCATATCTACTTAAGTCATCAGTGAGGGTGAGAACATAACGATAGCCATCGCGAACCTCAATGCTCATTGGACCGCACACATTAGTATGTATGATTTCCAATAAGTTGGTTGCTCGCTCCATTGTTCCAGAGAATGGAGTCTTGGTCATTTTGCCCATGAGGCATGGTTCGCACGTGTCAAATGATTCATAATCAAGAGACTCCAAAAGTCCATCTACATGGAGTTTCTTCATGCGTTTGACACCAATGTGACCAAGGCGGAAGTGCCACAAATATGTGGGGCTATCATTATCAATCTAACATCTTTTGGCATTCACACTATGAATATGTGTAACATCACGTTCGAGATTCAACAAAAATAAACCATTGACCAGTGGAGCATGACCATAAAACATATCTCTCATATAAATAGAACAACCATTATTCTCGGATTTAAATGAGTAGCCAACTCGCATTAAACGAGATCCAGATACAATGTTCATGCTCAAAGCTGGCACTAAATAACAATTATTGAGGTTTAAAACTAATCGCGTAGGTAAATGTAGAGGTAGCGTGCCGACGACGATCACATCAACCTTGGAATCATTCCCGACGCGCATCGTCACCTCATCCTTCGCCAGTCTCCGCTTATTCCGCAGCTCCTGTTTTGAGTTACAAATATGAGCAACCGCACCGGTATCAAATACCCAGGAGCTACTACGAGCGCTGGTAAGGTACACATCAATAACATGTATATCACATATACCTTTGGCATTGTCGGCCTTCTTATCCGCTAAGTACTTGGGGCAGTTCCGTTTACAGTGACCATTTCCCTTGCAATAAAAGCACTAAGTCTCGGGCTTGGGTCCATTCTTTGGCTTCTTCCCGGCAACTGATTTACCGGGCGCGGCAACTCCGTCGCCGTCCTTCTTGAAGTTCTTCTTACCTTTGACTTTCTTGAAACTAGTGGTTTTATTCACCATCAACACTTGATGTTCCTTTTTGATTTCCACCTCCGCTGATTTCAGCATTGAATATAACTCGGGAATGGACTTCTCCATCCCTTGAATATTTTAGTTCATCACAAAGCTCTTGTAGCTAGGTGGAAGCGACTGGATGATCCTGTCAATGACCGAGTCATCTGGAAGATTAACTCCCAGCTGAAACAAGCGGTTATGCAACCCAGACATTTTGAGTATATGCTCGCTAACAGAACTGTTTTCCTCCATCTTACAATTGTAGAACTTGTCGGAGACTTCATATCTCTCGACCCAGGCATGAGCTTGGAAAACCATTTTCATCTCTTGGAACATCTCATATGCTCCGTGTTGCTCAAAACGCTTTTGGAGCCCCGGTTCTAAGCTGTAAAGCATGCCGCACTGAACCAGGGAGTAATCATCACTACGCGACTGCCAGGCGTTCATAACGTCTTGAGTTGCTGGGAAAATAGGTGTGTCACCTAGCGGTGCTTGATACGTCTCCAACGTATCTACAATTTTTTATTGTTCCATCCTATTATATTATCTATTTTGGATGTTTAATGGGCTTTAATACATTCTTTTATATTATTTTTGGGACTAACCTATTAACCGAAGGCCTAGTGCCAGTTTCTGTGTTTTTTCCTATTTTAGCGTTTCGCAGAAAAGGAATACCAAACGGAATCCAAACGGAATGAAACCTTTGTGATGATCTTTCTTGGACCGAAAGCAAACCAGGAGACTTGGAGTGGAAGTATGGAACTCCGTGAGGTGTCCACGAGATAGGAGGGCGCGCCCAGGGGGTATGCGCGCCCCCACCCTCGTGGGCCCCATGGAGCTCCACCGACGTACTTTTTTCGCCTATATATACTCTTATACCCTAAAAAACATCAGGGGGAGCCACGAAACCACTTTTCCAGCGCCGCAACCTTCTGTACCCATGAGATCCGATCTTGGGGCCTTTTCCGGTGATCCGCCAGAGGGGGAATCGATCACAAAGGGCTTCTACATCAACATCATAGCCTCTCCGATGAAGCGTGATGTAGCGACCAGACCTCAAACAGTCTGATCTCCATGCTTCGGTGTCATCCCTGGATCAGTAATGCTGACACGCACAGTACTTGAAGGATTTATAACAGAGTAGCAATCACACACTTATTCTTGTCATTGCCTTCTTCATATCTATCATGCCTGCGCACATCTGGTTCTCCTGACGTCGAATGTGCTGGTTTAACTCCTGGATAAAAGCTGCAATTGATCTATCCTTCTTGGTGCTGATCATTTCCCAGTGCTCATCTCGGCACCCACAAATCTCGTAGATAGTATCCTTGAGATCATTGCGGTAAACTTCTCCAATACGTCCCATGGCGGTGTGGGCTGCCATACTCTTTCCTAGACTCCAGGTTGGTGCATCAAAGGAAAACTCTATGGGCTCGGTGACTGGCGCGAACGTCCTTCCTGGAACTTGGACTTTAATCATCCAGCGCTCCTCCTTGGGTAAAGTGGCGTTGTAGGTCCCGGTGAAGCTTGGTACTTCCATGTTTAGGTACTTAGTGACTTCCTTCAGGTGGCGTCCAAAGGGTGTATCTTCATCCGGTTGTGTGAACTTGTTCCTTGCATCCACCATCCTAAAAGAGTGGAAAAGATGAGGAGTCAGAAATGAGAAGAGTGAGTAGTGATCTAGGGTTTTTAGCTTAGTGGTCGGTCCTACAGTCAGCGTGTGCTCTGATACCATCTTTTAGCGACCAGACCTCAAACAGTCTGATCTTTGTGCTTCAGTGCCATCCCTGGATCAGTAATGCTGACACGCACAGTACTTGAAGGATTTATAACAAAGTAGCAATCACACACTTATTACAACGAGTGTCTCAAAAGAGAACTTATTACAAATAATATGGCTTAAGGCCATCTAACTACGATAACAACGGAAGGCTTGGAAGATAAGTGAGTCCATCAACTCCAGCGGCATCACTGAGTATAGAACCACGACCTAAAGGCACCTTACTCGTCGTCTGAAAAGTCTGCAACATGAACGTTGCAGCCCGAAACGGGTCAGCACATGGAATATGCTGGCAATGTAACACATAGAGAGCAAGAACAGAATAATGCTATCACTACATGCATATTTGGCTGGTGGAAAGCTCTATGGTTATAGTTTTGCGCAAAGCCAGTTTTTCCCTACTACAAAGGAATAAATTTTATTTAACTATCATGGTAGTTGTTAAACATTGAGAGCGTAGACACCCTCTCAATCCCAATTAAATATCATCATTAAAACCCAACAAAATTAATTAAAGTCACATGCTGAGATTCACATGATAATCCAAGTACTAGATACTCAAGACGTCCATAACGGGGGACACGGCTAATCATGATTAGTTTATACACTCTGCAGAGGTTTGCGCACTTTTCCCCACAAGACTCGATCTCCTCCGTTGGGATTCTCGCACTACATGGTGTTTGAGAAACGGATGACCGAGACATAGTCTTTCAGAAGCGCTAGCACCTTACGATCGGGTAGACTGTTACACCTACTTTCCCCTGCATCTGCTAGTCTACCACTGTAAGAGTTCGCACGACTTAATCAACTATGCTAGAGCCCATAGTAGCTTGTGGCTGCACACGGAAGTTTCTAGTATGAATAATCTCATGATCCCTTTGAGCCTGGGTGGCGGCCCATAAAGAAAAACAGGCAATCGCTGGAATACCCAGGTGCCTCAATCCACCTAGATGTGTATTAAAGTTGCCACCTTAAGTTTAACCATTAATTAACAATCTCACATCTGTCATGGAATACACTCAAACCCAATCCACGTCTACGAGCATAGCATGTCAATATAAGCATAACGTAATAGTAACTCCCAAGGGTTTGATAATAAAACAGGTAATAGGTACTGCCTCACCTACTTTTCCAAAACCCACAATTTAATCAGATCCTAACCATGCAATTGTTTGGGGATTGATCTAATGCAATAAAACTGGGTAGTAAGAGGTATGATCAAAGTGTTACTTGCCTTGCTGATGATCCGTGAAACCTAGAGATTCGAAGTAGCAAGCGGCGCACTGCGGGTACTCTATCGCAAACAAACAAGCACACAATGAGCACTCATCTAATGCATAGGTAAAACTCAAATAAGAGATCTAACCAGAAAGTTCAACTTAAGAACTCCGGTTGCAAAAAGAATCAAAACAAACGAAGCAACGAAGGTCAAACAGCGAAGGAAACAAGCTTCGTTTACTAATCTGGGTCTAAGTCAAATTTTACAGAAGCAAAAATTTGTTTGAGTTGATTAAACGGAAAGAGGGTTTCGAGACGAAACTCTAGGCGCTTGAATCGCCTGATTCCGATAAACGAGCGAAAAATTAAACTAAAACGAAAATCGGATCAGGAATCGCGATCAGAAATAATCGCGGAAAATCCGAGAAAAAGAAAAAAATGACGAACAGGCTAACGAACGAACGTTCATTGTTTGCGGCTAAACGACGAAAACCGTTCGTTAAAACGAATGTACGGACGAACGTCCGCTATTTAACCGAACCAAAAAAACCAATCTAATAATAAAAAAACGAAACTAGGGTTTACGAAATAAAACCGATCTGTTTTAAAAAAACCGACGGCTACCTCGTGGAATGGGTCGGCGGCGGCGGCGCACTCCGGCGGCGAGTCGGCGGTGGGCGGGCGGCGGCCCGGCGCGGGGTGGCGAAGCGGGGCGGCGGCGGCTCGACGAGCGGCGGCATCGGCAGCGGCGCGGTGGTGGGGCTAGGGATGATGGGGTGGCGGCTTGGGCTGGGGCTAGCTCGGGCCTCGGCCTCGCCTCTTAAAGGGGCCAGCCGGGCGGTGTCCTAGCCAGATACGGCCCGATTAGGTCGGTTCGTTTTTTAAATAGTTTCACGCAGAAAAACAAATAAAAGAAATACTAAACGGACTCCAAAAATCCCGAAATAAATTTTTCCTGACTTCTAAAATCAAGCCGGACAAAGTGAACATTTATTTGGGGCCTAAATGCAATTTTGAAAAATGCGCATTTTTCCTAAATTCAAATAAAACAGCGAAAAACTCCAAAATAAAATCTTATTTTATTTTTTTATTAAATCCTCAATATTCCTCTAATTTGGGAAAGTCATTTTATTCCCTCTCACTTATTTTTTTTATAATTGAAATTATTGAAGATAAAATAATTAAATCAAATGATCCTATTTTCAAAATTTGAGAAAACCCCAAATATGAAAATAACGAAATCCCCAACTCTCTCCATGGGTCCTTGAGTTGCGTAGGATTTCTAGAATCAGGCCAAAATGAAAATAAAATATGATATGTAATGATGATCTATGTATAACATTCCAAATTGAAAATTTGGGATGTTACAAACCTACCCCCTTAAGATGAATCTCGACCTCGAGATTCGGGTTGGCTAGAAAATAGGTGAGGGTGGTCCTTCAGCAGATCTTACTCTCGCTCCCAGGTGGCTTCATCCTCAGTGTGGTGACTCCACTGAACTTTACAAAACCTGATAACCTTGCTGCCGGTGACTCGGCTGGCATATTCGAGAATCTTGACTAGTTTCTCCTCATAGGTCAAATCACTATCCAACTCAATCGCTTCCAGCGGCACTGTATCTCTCAGCGGTATATCCGCCATCTCTGCGTGGCACTTTTTCAACTGGGAAATGTGGAACACATCGTGAACTCCTGACAATCCTTCGGGCAACTCTAACTTGTAAGCAACTTCTCCCATACGCTCCAAAACTTTGTATGGTCCCACAAAACGTGGCGCTAATTTTCCCTTCACTCCAAAGCGCTTAACTCCTCGAAGCGGGGATACACGAAGATAAACTCTGTCTCCGATTTCGTAAACTGTCTCCTTGCGTTTGGAATCTGCATAGCTCTTGTGCCTGGACTGGGCTACCTTGAGCCTATCGCGAATCAACTTCACTTTCTGTTCAGACTCCTTAATCAAATCTGGTCCAAACAATTGGCGGTCTCCAACTTCATCCCACAACAATGGTGTTCAGCACCGTCTTCTATACAAGGCTTCAAAAGGGGCCATCTTCAAACTGGATTAATAACTATTGTTGTAAGATAACTCCGCATATGGCAAGTTGTCATCCCAACTAGATCCATAATCTAGCGCACAAGCTCTCAGCATATCCTCCAAAATCTGATTGACTCTCTCGGTCTGTCCATCGGTTTGCGGATGAAAAGCTGTACTGAACTCTAGCCTGGTACCCAAAGTTTCGTGCAACTGATTCCAGAACTTTGAGGTAAACTGGGAACCTCTATCTGATACAATCATACAATGCTCCTAGGAACTCCATGCAGACATACGATCCTGGTCATGTATATCTTTGCCAACTTAGCGCTGGTGTAAGTGGTCTTTACTGGGATGAAATGAGCTACCTTCGTCAAGCGATCGACTACAACCCATATCGAGTCATAGCCTGAGCGGGTCCTGGGTAATCCCGTGATAAAATCCATGCCTAGCTTATCCCACTTTTATTCGGGTATTGGCAATGGTTGTAGCAATCCTGCTGGCTTCTGATGCTCTGCCTTTACTCTCTGGCATACATCACAAATGGCTACATACTCTGCAATATCCTTCTTCATTCCGGTCCACCAAAAAGTGTCTTTCAAATCCAAATACATCTTTGTATTTCCTGGGTGGATCGAGTACGGCGAATCATGGGCCTCTTGCAAAATTAACTTCCCGATCTCCGGGTCATTGGGCACATAAACACGGTCCTCAAACCATAAGGTATCGTGTTCATCCTCACAAAATCCTTTAGCTTTTCCCTTGCTCATTTTCTCTTTAATAGAGGTAATCTCCTTGTCGGTCTTTTGAGCTTCTCTGATTTTATCCATTAGAGTAGACTGAATCTCCAATGCTGCTACATAGCCTCTCGAAACTATCTCCAAACATAGCTCACGAAGATCCTCGGCTAACTTCTTTGGTAACTCTCCGGTCATTAGGGTGTTGACATGGCTCTTGCGGCTCAACGCATCGGCTACTACGTTAGCCTTTCCGGGATGATAATGTAATCTCATATCATAATCCTTGATGAGCTCCAACCATCTTCTTTGCCTGAGATTCAACTCCTTCTGCGTGAAGATGTACTTCAAACTCTTGTGATCCGTGTACACCTCACAATGGTCTCCAATGAGAAATTGTCTCCAAGTCTTCAATGCGTGCACTACGGCTGCTAACTCCAAATCATGTGTAGCATAATTCAAATCATGGGGCTTAAGCTGTCGTGAAGCATACGAAACAACTCTTCCCTCCTGCATAAGCACTGCTCCAAGTCCTCAACGTGAAGCGTCGCAATACACCTCATAATCCTTGTGCTGATCTGGCAGAATCAACACTGGCGAGGTAACCAAACGTTTCTTCAACTCCTGGAAACTGGCCTCACATTCCTCAGTCCAATTGAACTTGGTATCCTTCTTCAACAACTCCGTCATAGGTTTTGCAATCTTCGAGAAATTTTTAATGAATCTTCGGTAGTATCCTGCGAGTCTAAGAAAACTCTGGATCTCCCCAACTGTTGTTGGAGCTTCCCAATTTGTCACAGTGACAACTTTGGTGGGATCTACTGCCATTCCTTCTCCAGATATAACATGTCCGAGGAATCCAACTTCCTTCAACCAAAACTCACATTTGTTGAACTTGGCGTATAACTGATGTTCTCTGAGCTTACCAAGTACCAAACACAAATGTTCTTTATGTTCTTCTTCATTCTTCGAGTAGACCAGAATATCATCAATGAATACTACGACGAACTTATCCAAAAATTCCATAAACACTTTGTTCATCATATTCATAAAATAAGCAGGTGCGTTAGTGAGACCAAATGACATAACGGTATACTCATACAGCCCATACCTTGTGGTAAAAGTTGTCGTAGGTATGTCCTGCTCTCGAATCTTCAACTAGTGGTATCCTGATCGAAAATCGATCTTGGAAAATACCTTAGCTCCTTGCAATTGGTCAAACAAATCATTGATCATCGACAGTGGGTACTTATTCTTGATCGTCACTTCATTTAATCCTCGATAATCAACAACCATCCTTAACGATCCATCCTTTTTTTCCACTAGAAGTACTAGTGATCCCCAAGGTGACGAACTTGGGCGAATATATCCCTTATCTAGTAACTCCTTAATCTGCTTCTTAATCTCCTCCAAATCCTTTGCAGGCATTCTATACGGTCTCTTAGATATTGGTCCTGTACCTGGCAAAAGCTCAATCAAAACTCAATGTCTCTATCTAGTGGCATGTCGGGCAATTCTTCTAGAAATACATCCGGAAAATCCTTTACCACTAGTACTTCCTCTTGTACAACTCCTGATAGGGAATTTACTTGTGTCCTCTTCGGCTCATGCCGTGACACATACTTGATCCTTCTTCCTTCTGGAGTGGTAAGCAAAATCGACTTACTGGCGCAATCGATGTTTCCTCCATACATCGATAGCCAATCCATACCCAGAATTACATCCAAACCTTGCGATTCCAAAATGATTAAATCCGAGGGAAACACATGCCTACCTATACTCAATGGCACTTGAAAACATCCTTTACTGGCCATATACTCCGCTCCTGGTGAGCTTACTAACATAGGTGTTCTAAGAACCTTGGTGGGAAGTTTATACTTATCCATGAATCCCCTTGATATGTATGAATGTGATGCACCAGTATCAAAAAGAACAATTGCAGTAAATGACTTAACCAAAAACTTACCTATTACTGCATCTGGCTGGCCTTCAACCTCTTCCACGTTAACGTGGTTCACCTGTCCCCTGTTGAAAGGGTTCGGCTTCTTCCCAGAGCTTCCATTGCCATTTCCATTCTGGGTTTCAGGACATTCATTGGCATAATGTCCGGTCATCTCACACTTATAACAAGTGACTTGGCTCAGGTCTCTCTTGGCTGGGGTTGATGGGTTGGTACGGTTCTGACCGTTGCTTCCCCCATTCCCATTACCGTTCTTGGGGCCATTATGATTATGCGAACTTCCTCCTCCATGGGTATGCTGAAAATGTCCTCCCGTTTTCGGGTTAAAATGTGGCTTCTACTGAGCTCCTGAATTGTATTTCCCTTGTCCATACATCCTCTTGCGGTTCTCAATCTGTTGTTGCTTCCCTTCAATCATAAGAGCATGATCTACCAGTTCCTGGAAGTAATTGAAAGTTGCTACCATCAACTGCATGCTCAACTCATCATTCAGTCCTTCCAGAAACTTCTCCTGCTTAGCTGCATCCGTAGCAACGTCATCCGGGGCATAACGTGCTAACTTACTAAAGTCATCCACGTATTGGCCAACTTGAAGGAAATATGCCCTAGAGGCAATTATAAAGTTATTATTTATTTCCTTATATCATGATAAATTTTTATTATTCATGCTAGAATTGTATTAACCAGAAACATAATACATGTGTGAATACATAGACAAACAGAGTGTCACTAGTATGCCTCTACTTGACTAGCTCGTTGATCAAAGGTGGTTATGTTTCCTAACCATAGACATGAGTTGTCATTTGATTAACGGGATCACATCATTAGGAGAATGATGTGATTGACTTGACCCATTCCATTAGCTTAGCACTTGATCGTTTAGTTTGTTGCTATTGCTTTCTTCATAACTTATACATGTTCCTATGACTATGAGATTATGCAACTCCCGTTTACCGGAGGAACACTTTGTGTGCTACCAAACGTCACAACGTAACTGGGTGATTATAAAGGTGCTCTACAGGTGTCTCCGAAGGTACTTGTTGGGTTGACGTATTTCGAGATTAGGATTTGTCACTCCCCCCTTGGCGCGCCCTCCTCCTAGGCCGGCCACCTCCCCCCCTTGCTCCTTTATATACAGGGGCAGGGGGGCACCCCAGAGACACAACAGTTGATCATTGATCTCTTAGCCGTGTGCGGTGCCCCCCTCCACCATAGTCCTTGATAATATTGTAGTGGTGCTTAGGCGAAGCCCTGCGACAGTAGAACATCAAGATCGTCACCACACCGTCGTGCTGACGGAACTCTTCCCCGACATTCTGCTGGATCGGAGTCCGGGGATCGTCATCGAGCTGAACGTGTGCTAGAACTCGGAGGTGCCGTAGTTTTGGTCCTTGATCGGTCGGGCCGTGAAGACGTACGACTACATCAACCGCATTGTCATAACGCTTCCGCCTTCGGTCTACGAGGGTACATGGACAACACTCTCCCCTCTCGTTGCTATGCATCACCATGATCTTGCGTGTGCGTAGGAAATTTTTTGAAATTATTACGTTCCCCAACAGTGGCATCCGAGCCTAGGTTTTATGCGTTGATGTTATATGCACGAGTAGAACGCAAGTGAGTTGTGGGCGATATAAGTCATACTGCTTACCAGCATGTCACACTTTGGTTCGGCAGTATTGTTGGATGAAGCGGCCCAGACCGACATTACGCGTACGCTTACGCGAGACTGATTCTACCGACGTGCTTTGCACACTTGTGGCTGGCGGGTGTCAGTTTCTCCAACTTTAGTTGAACCGAGTGTGGCTACTCCCGGTACTTGCGAAGGTTAAAACAACACCAACTTGACAAACTATCGTTGTGATTTTGATGCGTAGGTAAGAAC